>NW_026250673.1:0-65447 GCF_024244095.1 Nematocida homosporus | reverse complement strand
TTATCGTACGTCATCTTGAGATCTAGAATTCGCTTTCTCACAAACTCAGATTATATTTATATCCTGAGATTGTGATTTCTAATTCAAGATTTAATCGCGTTCGCTGCGATCAGTGCCAAGCCGATAAACATCACAGCACTACACTCCTGTAGATAACTCACTTTGAAGTGGAGGCCGGCGAGGACACCACAGTCTGGTATATTCTTCTGTGAATCCTTCATGCAAGTCATAGAAAGTCCTTTATCAATCTTTATCGTATATTTATACCCTGAAACACGTGATAGCAAGATTGAATTGGTTTAGTTAGTATTAGCATATCTAAAGTAGTACGGAATAAACATCTACATTATATGTACTTACTCGTTTAAAAGAAGAGATATCTCGAGATCCTCATTAAGATGTGTGGAAGGTACAGACACCACAGATAGTTACTAGTGTGTAGTGTACCAGTAATCAAGTTGATCGTGTTCATTGGGTTAGTATTATGTTGAGTTAGGTTAGTATTATGTTATGTTACGTTGGTATTATGTTAGTAGTAGGTAGTGGCCGTATGACAGCACAGCACTACACTATATTATGCTACCACTAGATTATACTATACTACACCAACTTAACTCAACTTAGCACCATCACAACCTAACATAAACTTAACTCAACTTAATATAATACTAATTCAATAGCCTAATTTATTGATAAGATAGAGTGATAAGATAGAGTGGTAAGAAATCATCCTAACCCAAACCCAACTCAATCCAATTATTCCCGGCAGAAGTACTCAGTGGCATCTTTAAGCTCGCCCATACCCTTCTTCTTACGTAAGTCACGGACAATCGTGAACATCGGTGAGTCTTCCTTATCCAGGGACCCAGGAACAATAGCGTAATGATCAAGTACTAAGTTCACACTTGCGCCACCAGCCGTCGTCTCCATCAACTCCGTGTTCAGTTTGAACGATCGCTGCACTGGAATGTAAGCTTTCAAGCACGATCGGTGTCCATTATAGATCGCATCTACTATCTCACCACGTCGTGACTTAACTACCTGCATAGCCGCATCAATCATCGATTCCTGTAAGGATATCTCAGCTAAAAAGATAGGTTCATAAAGAATAGGCGTAGCAGCTAAGACTAAACCAGTAGCCAAACGACTCATCGTTGGAATAATCTGACCCGCCCCTCGATGAATAGCATCAGCGTGCAAAGTCAAGTCCATTAAGTCTAAACGTAAACCATGCACCGGCTCACCAATTACTGGTCCTTCCTTAACGGCACAGTCCAATCCCATCTTCAAGAACTCCTTGACTTCGTTCAAGTTCTGCACTCCCTTCGTTGAGTCCACAATCACATTCGGGCCACAATCATCCGGGGCATAACATAAGATCCGCTTAATCCATTCATCTACCTCATCAAACCGTTTCTTAAACAGTTCCACCCGGACTTTTGGATCGGTTGAGATAAGATCTCCCTCATTAATGGCCTTAGTTATCTCTTCACCCAATGGCTCTACAATCATATAAACCTTATTATGCTTATTAGCACTCTTAGACATAACCGTAGTCGACATACTGCTAGAAATACTCTCAAAGTAAGAAACTTGCGGTTCACCTCTAATAATCGGGACCTTAGCATGCTCATTCTCTAAATCATTCAAGCAAATCTCAACGTGCATTTCTCCTGCACCAGCCACAACAATCTCTCCACTCTTCATGTACTGAACTTGGCACAAACTATCTACTTGTGATAGTTTAGTCAGTCCTTCCTTCAACTTAGGTAGATCAGCCGTATTCTTAGGAAGAATAGAGTACCTAACAACCGGGGAGACACTAAATTTCATACTCTTGATATTATGAGCACCTTTCATACTGCAAATAGTAGCTGTCTTCTGAATTTCCGAATCAACTCCTAAAATACCAACAATATTACCAGCTGGACACTGTTTAATCTCCGGAGCCGTCCTTCCCATCATTAAAAAGACCCGAGAAACAACTTTAGGCTTCAATTCCTTACCAACCCCTGGAACATAATCAGGACTCTGGACGTAAACCTGGCAACCGGCCTTAAGTACACCGGAGAAGACTCGACCAAAAGCAATATACCGACCCGTTCCCTGGGGAATCATTTTAGAAACGTACATCATAACTGGAGCATCTTCGGACATATCAGTGTTTTTGATAGCCGTACAGAACTGATCATCAGCCGGACCTTCATAAAGAGATTCAGCCCGATACTTCTGACTTTCCGAAGGTGAAGGTAAGTTAATGATAATCTGTTCTAAAAGAGTATCAGCGGCTGGTAACCACCGCCGCATAACTCCTTTAAAGAGTTCTTTCGGATTAGTCTCTTCTAAGACCGACTTAGGCAACTCTTTCTTATACTTAGCCATTAACTCGACTAAACCTTTCTTATCTCCTTGCATGCACAGATCACGCACTCGATAGAGAGGATTAAGCACAAAGACAACAAAAGCTAAGTTTTCCGGATTTCCACTCTTACTAAACTTACCAGTACCATCAAATGGATCAGTCTTAGAATAAAAACACTTGTGATTCCAAAGTAAAGCTTGGAACTTCTTCATAACAGCTAGTTTCTCAACTGGATCAGTCTTTTCTGAGATCTTAAACGTATCAGCATAAAACTCAACAAATTGTCTTAAAGTAAAACCCCAACCTTGTAAACCCGAACAGAAAGATACTTCTAAATTAGCTGGATCTAATGCCTCAACAGTTCCACTCTCTTTACCTCCTTCTTCTTCCACATGGAATTTAGAAAGAGTAGCATTGAAATTTTCAATAGTCTTACGTAAAGAAGAGGCTAATTCAGTCGGGGCTTGTTGTAGTTCTAGTAAAGATCGGTCTAACTTATTAAGACAAAGGACTGGCTTGATCTTTTCAATTACAGCTTGTCTTAAGACAGTTTCAGTTTGCACACAAATACCTTCAATACAGTCTACTACTACTAAGGCTCCATCAGTAACTCTAAGGGCAGCTGTTACTTCAGAACTGAAATCAACGTGTCCTGGTGAGTCAATTAGGTTGATTAAGAAATGGTTCTCGGAAGTTTTTTCTTTCATGAAGTGTTGGTAACTCTCTTCCTTCAATTTGAACTGCATAGAGATAGCAGTAGATTTGATAGTAATACCTCTTTCTTGTTCATCGGCTCTAGTATCGGTAAAACGAGATCCAGACTTTTCAGCTGAAAGACTTCCAGCTTTAACGACTAAAGTATCAGTTAAAGTACTTTTACCATGGTCTACGTGGGCTATCACGGACATATTCCTAATGTTTTCGGTCTTATCCATTAACCGGATAACATTTTCTAATCCAATTAGCTTTGACATTCAGGGGGTACTTTTAAAAAAACTAAAAAATAGATGCACATTGAGTTGGTGTGGGCTGGGTTTAGTATGGGTTAGGTGGGTTTATGTTGGGGTGGAGTTAAGTATTGGGTTGATGTGGGTTTAGTATTTGGTTGGGTTAGTATTTGGTTGAGTTAAGTAGTTGGTTAAATATTGGGTTACGTATTACATTACAATAAACAGTAGATGCTAAACTAAACTAAACGACTATTACATTATACTATATTATACTATGTTATTACATTATTATACTAAATCATTACATAATACTATGCTAAGTTAAGCTATTTATAGTTGGGGGAATGGATTGTTTCCTTTTTGGGATTTGACAGTTAATATAATAAAGTTCACAACATATATATACCACTTGCCTTATTTAGTAGTAATGTAATAAAGTTCGCAATACTCATATAAACCCTTCCCAAATAGGAAGGACTTGCTAATATAATAAGGTTCACCCGAGTTAGTCTATGGTTTGGTTTGGTTTGGCTTGGTAGTGCGTTGGTTTGGTAGTGGGTTAGTTAACGTTAGTGTAGTACGTCGAAAAAGGAGCATTGCCAAAAGTTAACCTATTGGATTGGTATTGGATTGGTATTGAGTTGGTATTGGATTGGTGTTGGGGATTTCGAGGCGGGTGGGATAGAAAGTAATAAAGATGCCTTATTTGGGACATTATACATAGAAATACTAGATTCACTCAAGTCGTCCATTAAACTAAAGGAAAGATGTCGTCTTTGCTCTCTTTCTTCCTTTGGGTTGGTATTGGGTTAGTATGATAGTGAAAAGATGCCTTTGTCAGTCATAAACTATCGTGATTTATTCAAAACGCTCTCTATTTAAGCTTTGTAAAGTGTTCGTTAAGATTCAACATAAACAATATGATACGCCATTTTGAGAATCAATAAGTCTTTCATGTGAATACTGTATGACCTATGGACATACAACACAGATCACTGCTTAGCAATAATTCCTCCATATCAGTGTCTAACAATGAATCACCTTGACTTGTGTTTAGCAACGAATCACCTTGACACCACTCCCGAGTAGATACACCAGATGGTCTAGTAAGCTTATCTTGTAAATACTGAGTTATGGCTTTAATGACATCGATAGTCACTGATAGTTTAACTATTTAGAGAATAACATAAATATGAAATATATAAATTCTGTTCAGAATTTGATTTTGGTTAGCATTGAATTAGTTTTATTATTTCTATTTTGGCTTTCTACATTAAGTTGGGTTAGTATATTATAGTCTTATGTTAAAGTAACAACACCTAACTCAAACTTAACCCCTACATAAACCTACACTTAACCCAAACCTACCATATACTACCATATACCAACCAAACCTCACATAAACACAACCTATCAGATACTGCCATATATCAACATAACATAAACCTATCAGATACTACCACAACACAACCCAACCCAACACAACACAACCCAACCCAACTCAAACTCAAACTCAACCCAACCCAAACTCAACTCAAACGTAACTTAACTCAAACTTAACTAACTCAATAAATAGCTAGGTACTGTTTATTTCTTAGAGGGTAACAGACTAGATAAGAACTCTAGTTGCTGATTGGCAGCAATGCAACTCTCTAAATGGGCAAGAATAATCTTCTTAGAGTTCTTTTGTTTGGCCTCTTCTTCTAGTAGGTGCAGTAAGTCTATTAAGAAAAGCTCAATGGCATGACTGATTACAATGGGCGCTGAACTACTTACTTTACCTATCTCCTCATCAAATTGCATAATCTTCTTTATACGAGCAATAGGAAACCTACATTTAGTCTTACGTTTAGGATCTTTACTCTCTAAACTACCTTTACTAGACTCAACTAAGTCGGCCATTCTTCTTTCTTAAAAATTTGCCTGCCATGCATACGGGCCAGAACGGTAGTTCCTTCTCTAGTGATGAAGATTTAGACCAAATTTCACTAGTTGACTCAAAAGACTCAAAAGAGGATTTAGGAGACGAAGATGACCTAGAAGGGTCAGGAGAAGATCTTTTTGGTGATAGTTATGCCAAGGATTATGCTAGTAATACTCGTTTGGATAGATATGAGACGGAAGAGGAAGAAGAGTCCGAGGGACCATTAAGACCTTTAACTGCCCAGGAAATGGCAGCTGCTGAGCAAGATATAGCCCAAATGTTTCATACGCATGAAGGACATAGTAATTGGGGTAGTAATTGGGGTAGTAATATGGGATTAGCTAGTGTAGGCCATTCAGAAGACTTAGAAGAAGACTCAAGTCATTCTTCTCTTAATTCCTTTGAGTACTCGCCCTTAGATAGTTTTGAACTACTGCAGGCCCATATTCATGCCTTAGAGATTCAGGAAAGGGTGAAGAAGGAGATGGAGCAGTTCTTGAAGACCTTTGGGGATAAGAAGTACTTAGACTTGATTAACCAAATGGCATCTTTAAACATGCAGTCTTTATACGTTGATTATTTTGATCTTGAGTCTTACTCTGGGGTTTTAGCCCAGGCGGCTTTGGCTATTCCGACTAAGATTTTGCCTTTACTCAACCAGGCTTTACATACGGTAGTACGTGGTCTTTTTCCGCGTTATTCCCAGATTAAGCATGTTTTACTTTGTCGCTTAACTAATATTCCGGCTTATGACCAGATTAGGGATTTACGTAATGTTCATTTGAACTCATTAGTTAAAGTGGCTGGGATTATTACTAAACGGAGTAGAGTCTTTCCTATGCTTTCTTTAGTCAAGTATACCTGCCAGAAATGTCGGGCTTTATTAGGGCCATTTTTAGTGGAGAATGAGGCGGTTAAGCCTAATAGGTGCTTGGAGTGCCAGAGTTTAGGACCTTTTCAAGTTAATACGGCCGAAACGATTTATAAGGACTTTCAAAAACTATCTATTCAAGAGATACCCGGGACTATTCCGGCCGGTCGTTTGCCGCGTTCAAAAGACTTGATCTTACAGTACGACTTGATCGATCAGGTTAAGCCTGGGGATGAGGTAGAAGTAATTGGTATTTATAAGAACAACTTTACTAATGGTGGTACTTCTAGTGCTCCTTTGAAAGCTTCTGTTGGTAATTTGTTGTTCTTTACTTCGATTGAGGTCTTATCTCTGCAGAAAAGAGGTGATGACTTCTCTCTCCTAGCTATTACGGCGGAAGATGAACGGGAAATTCAGCAATTAGCCAAACACCCGGATGTTTTTAATATGATTGTAGCTAGTATTGCCCCTTCTATTCATGGCTTAGTTGAAGCTAAAAGAGCGATAGCCTTATCTATTTTTGGCGGTGTATCTAAACAAAATCCCGGGCATAAGACGCGTGGAGATATAAATATGTTGCTTTTAGGAGATCCGGGAATGGCTAAATCACAATTATTGAAGTATGTGGAGAAGATAGCCCATCGGGCTGTTTTTGCCACGGGTCAAGGTGCTTCAGCGGTTGGTTTAACAGCGATGGTACGTAAAGATCCGGCTTCGGGTGAATGGACCTTAGAAGGTGGGGCTTTAGTATTAGCTGATAAGGGAGTTTGCTTGATCGATGAGTTTGATAAGATGAAAGATACGGATAGAGTAAGTATTCATGAGGCTATGGAGCAGCAAAGTATTAGTATTTCTAAGGCCGGGATAGTAACTAGCTTGCAAGCCCGTTGTGCAGTTATTGCTGCGGCTAATCCAGTGCGGGGTAAGTACAATCCAGCCTATACTTTTGCCCAGAATGTTAATCTTTCCGATCCGATTATCTCTAGATTTGATATTATTTGTCTTTTAAAAGATGAAGCATCTCCTTCTTATGATAGGGAATTAGCTTCTTTTATCATTTCTAGTCATAATCACAATCAAAATTCTCACTTATCTCAAAATCAAAATCAAAAAACCACTTCAATCATATCTCAAGATTTATTGCGTAAGTACGTGGCTTATGCCCGTGAAAGAGTTCATCCTCAATCTTCACCTTTAGATGCCGAACGAATTGCTTCTCTTTATGCTACACTACGTAAAGAGAGCAATGTACCTGGGAGTGTGCCCATTACAGTTAGACATATTGAATCAATTGTCAGAATTTCTGAAGCAGCAGCACGTATCCATTTAAGAGACTATGTAACTAAGTCTGATATTGATCTAGCTATTAGAGTAGCCCTAGATAGTTTTTGTGGCACACAGAAGACAGCCGTACGTCGGGCTCTTCTTAAAAAGCTAGCTAAGTACTTACCCGAAGCCCCGGATGATTTCCAGTTTATCAAATCTTTACTAGTACGTCTCTTAGATAAGGCCCAAGAAAACAATCAAAATTCAGTCCTATCTCAAAATCAAAATCAAAACACCAACCCAAATCAAAGCATTTCTCTCCAGACTTTCAAATCACGAGCCAAATCCCTAGGACTTAAGTACAAAACCTTCTTATCCTCACCAGAATTCACTCAGTTCTTCCAGCTCTCTAAATGCGGCCAATTCATCTCACAACTACCACCACCAGCACAGTAGTACATATTGAGTTAGTATTTGGGTAGTATTTGGTTAGTATTTGGGTAGTATTTCATATAAGTATATTTTGATTATCTTATCTCATCATATCTTATCTCATCCCATCCCATCTAATAACATATGAGTATATTTTGATTATCTTATCTAATACCTATCTTATCTCATTTCATCATCTCACCTCACCCAATAACATATGAGTATATCCCGCCTTAAATAAACTGTTTAACTCAACTTACTACTAACTAACTTACTACTAACTTACTACATAACTAACTCAACACCAACACCAACACCAACTCAATCTAAACTAGTCTTTATTTTATTTTTAATTTGCTCCCCTGCAATGGCAAGAAAGAGAATCTTCAACGGAATCTTAGAGACCCGTAAGCAATTAGAGGTGAGTTGCAAAGAAGTTATTAAAGATGATATCTTTGATATGGAAGAGTGTGCTAACTTTATTGAAACTAAGCAAAAACTTACTAGACATTCACCAGATACATTACCAGGTGGACCTCTTAATGTCTCTGTTAATCAAGCAGAAGCTAAGATAGTACTAGATCTTGGTGTAATTGTCCGTCGAGTTTACATTAAGCAACTAGTTCTTCACTACTTGCAGAAGAAAGCCTTAAGAGACTGGATTCATGTAAAAGTAGATGAAAAAGGACAATTGGGTCTTCACTACTATCAAACTGAATAAAGGGTTTAGTATAATATTTAGTATCGTATTGGGGTGAGTTGGTGTTGGTATTGGTGTTGGTTGGGGTGATATGGGGGTTGGGGTGATATTGGGTTGAGTTGGTTAAATTATGAAATTACCGGATTAGGAAAAATGACGAGAATATATTGCCATATTAGGAAAATATGATAGTAGAAAAAGATAAGCTGATAATAAAGATGGGGTAGTAGAAAGGTGTCTTATTTGGGGTAGTTGACTACGGGTGGGTGTATTTAGTCTATTTTATATTTACAAATATGAAACACTCAAATGGAATGTACATTGTCTTGGTTAATACTATTTTACTACTGGTAGTTGAATTGGTGGCTCATTATAAAAGTAATGCAGTTAGTATTCTTGGGGAGGCATTCCATATGATGGGTGATTTGATGGCGGTTTTTTTGAATGTTAGTTCTAATTGGATATCAAGAAGATATCGTGGGGGTAAACAATGTACTTTTGGTTTGGAAAGGTTGGAAGTACTTAGTGCGGCTTTGAGTTTAGTCTTTCTTTGGGTGCCTTGTGGATCATTGGTTTACATCTCTTTTAAACGACTTTGGAATCCGGAAGAGATTAACCGGGAAATCTTGTTGAGTACGGCTGGATTTTCTTGTTTGGTTAATCTAGTGAACTTTGGGGTATCTTTTTGGATGAACCGTAAGTCTAATGATATGAATGTGACTTCTTTATACCTTCATGCTTTGACTGATTTAATTCAGTCGGTAGGTATGTGCTTGTCGGCTTTGGCCCTTTATATTAATAAGTCTTGGCTGGTGGTTGATTTGATTTGTTCGATTGTTGGGGCTGCTCTTTGTTTTGTTGGTTCGATTAGACTGGTTAGGGAGATAGTTAGAGTTTTATTGGAAGTTTCACCGGTTGAGGTAGATCGAGTGACTGAGGTTATTTTAGGCGTGCCGGCAGTGGCTTCGGTTGAAGATCTTAAGATTTGGTCACTAAATAGTCGGTCTAAACTACTGATGAGCAAAATAACCCTATTTAAAGGGGAAAGAAATGATGAGACTTTATTGGCTTGTAAAGAAGCACTTAAAAGAGCTTATGGCTTTGCCTATACTAATATAGAAATTATCCCAGGCTAAATTTTCATGCAGTTACCGCAGAAGCGTAGTCATCGTCAACGCGCTCATTGTAATCCATTTTCTGACCATGATTTAGATTATCCTTTATCGCCTGAACTGGTTGATAAAAGACCGGATATCTTAGATGTGGGTTGTGGTTATGGTGGGATGCTTTTTTGCTTATCAGAATTATTTCCTAATAAGGAAATTTTAGGAATGGAGATTAGAAAGAAACTAGTTGATTACGTTAATTTAAAAATACAATATTTACAATCTGAAAAGGGGTTAGCCCATAACGTATCAGCGGTTCGTACTAATACTATGAAATTCCTGCCCAATTACGTAGCTAAAGCTTCCCTGGCGAAGATGCTTATTCTCTTCCCGGATCCCCATTTCAAGAAGAAGAAGCATAAGGCCCGGATTGTCTCTACAGTTATGTTGGATGTTTATAGTTATGTTTTAGTCCCTGAAGGCCGGCTTTACTTAGCTACCGATGTTGAGGAGTTGTTCCTGAGTATGTGTGCGTGTGTGGAAGGGCATCCTTTATTCCGGCGCTTGTCTGTAGAGGAGGCGGAACAGGACGAATTGTGGCCGCATTTGGTGGCTCAAACCGAAGAGTCAAAGAAGGCTGACATGAAGCATTCTCAGAAGTATCGTGCCATCTTCCAAAACATATCATAACTCAACCACCAATGACTATCTTAATCAAAACATACGATATAAAAGGTAGACCTAGAGAATAAACATGGACATTTTTGGAGTGGACTTTATGACTATCATGTATGTGGTCGTCTTTTTGGTTATTGTTATGGGAGTTATCTGTATGGTCATGTCCTTCTGTGGGGGAGGTACGGCTCGGGAACAAGATGAACGGAATAATCGTAGTACGGTAGTGTGTAACAACAACAATAACAATAACAATGCTAGTATGCCGGCACCTAGTGTAATTGTGGTTAACACCCCGACGGGTGAAAAAGAACGTCCCCCACGGAGTTTCAGTAGTGATGATTCAAATCGGAGAAGAGGAGATATAAGTAAATAGCAGAGTGTCTAAATAAAAAATGATTAGTGTGCCAATTGAGTGGATCTTTGAGTTGGTTTTGGGCTTGGGATTAGTCTTTGGCTTGATAAATCTTGGTCGGATGGCTTGGTATCGTGAATGGCATATGCTAAGTTTTTGGAAATTGATAGTGTATTTGGTGCAAAGCGTGGTGCAATGGGTGGTTTGGGAGAATTTGCGGTGGTTTAAGAAAGAGGCTGAGATGTCTGGAAAGTTTGGAGCGGATTTGAGTCCGCGGTGGTGGCGATTGGTGGGTGGGGTGGGTATGTTTGTGTTATTACGTCGCTTTTGGCGGGGATTGGAGACGGGCAAGATAAGGAAGAGTTGGCAGTTGTTTGGCTTGGTTAAAGATACGATTTCAAAATTAATTATGATTATGATTATGCAATTGATTGAGGATGGGGTTTTGCCTTTTTATAAGACCTTTGTTGCGCTGGTGTTTTACTATCTTACCGCGGTAATTGCTACATTTGTGGTCTTATCAAAGGAAGATCTGGGTTATAAAGGAGGAAGGCTACCAATGGTTGAAAGTGAGACAAAGAAAAGAATAGTGCAAGTTATAGATAGACTAAACTTAGGACCTTTGGACCTCTTTGTTTTGCGGCCGAATTATCGTCGTGACCTCTTTGGCATCTATCTATACGAAGCCACTGATGATAATGCCATAAGCACGAGTGTTGCCATTTCCAACGGTAGGACCACCAATATTGCCAGCCCAGATAGTACTACTAATAGATTAGATAGTAGAATTACAATAGATAACACACATGCGGCCGCAGCCAACACGACTCCAACCAACCCAGCCCCAACCAACACTACTAACACCAACACAACTCCAACTAACAACAATTCCAAGGAAGCTCGGAATGAAGTTCATATTGTTGTGCAGGGCTTGACTATACTGATGATTTACGAAATAGAAAGTCCGGGTCTGTGGCATAATGCTGATTTTCTTTGTGACTTGGCTGTTCACCATTTGATTGAATGGAATCGTGGGTACTACTATATGCTAGGAGTAGGTGAGTCCTACTGGACCTTTCTGACGAAGTTTTGTTATTTGGGCTGTAACTTCTTTGGGGAGCTTAAGAATGTGCCTCCTTGCTACCGGGTGATGGCAGCTATTCTAGTGGCAGATGCAGTGGCTAAGTTAGGTCGGATTTTAATGGCGTATGGTAGTGTTATCTTTGAAAAGAAGATTATTAGAGAAGGCGCGAGGCATTTTAGCTTAGAGGCTTTTAATCTCCTCTTTCGTCGTTCTTCAGCTGACTACACTATTCGCCGGATCATAACCACTCCTGGTCTTGATGCTTTCTATACCTATACCGACCAAGAACGCCTTCAGGATTTGCAAGCCGCCCAAAATCAGCCACCCTCGCCGCCCCTCTCCCCCGTAGTATCCTCGACCAATTTAACTCCTCCCAATTACTCAACTCTAATCCATCCTACCCCACCACACCATCACAACCCCTAAGTATACTTCCACTATATCATCACACCATCCAAATACCAACACATTCCTAACACAATTCAAATAATAACTTAAGATAACGCAATAAATGTAAAATCAAGTAGTCAAATTGCCGTGATTGAACTCGGTCTGAGTTGTCGGATTTTTATGTTTTGGACGTGTGCGGGAGTGCTCTTATGGACAATTATAGTCTATTTAGGAATAGTAGGACTGCATGTCCAGGCCATTGGGCAGTGCACTACTATGATATGCCGTGGGGAGATAGATGAAAAGAAAGGCTTGCGGCGGTGTGACCAACTAGTTTGGCATATCTTAATGAATACTTTGGACTTGTTGTTATTTGTGGGTATGCTGAGATACAATCTGGTGAGTCGAGTGGCGCATATCAGCCGGGAGCGCCTTGGCTGCTTGTTTATTTTAGGCTGGATGGGCTGTCAGTTGATTACTGTGCCCTTGGCTTTTCACAGCTATCTTTTTTGGATTTCGACTTGTTTTTTGATTGAGAATTGCTCGCGAGTGATCTGTCTGTCCTTATTGGGATTTTGTTTTGTGATTTATCTAGGCCAGTGTTTTAGGCTAAAACGGCCGAGGCAAAGATGTTTCATAATTAGTCTAATCTCATTAGGAACCGCTTTAGTTGTTCGTGAGTTTGTACTAAGTCGAGATCAAATATTCATTAGATCACTTTTTATGCTTGATCATCGTTTTAATGTCCGATCAACTGAGTTTATTTATGCTGGTATTATTGCAGCTCAATCCCAGCCAACTATTGAATTAGCCAACCTTCTTACTGACCGCCTATTCGTCTACTCTCCATCGACCCTTAAGACAGCTAGTCCCAAAAAGAACCAATAACTATCTTGACACGCATTGCCATCCCAACCGCCAATTATATCGCACTATCCACTGAACCAATCACAAGCCACAAAATCCTCTAATTACACTAACTTATACCAACTAAGCCTTTGCTAACTCAACTTATACCAACTCAAACTATCTAATTGTACTAACTAAGCCCAGCCAATAAACAATCAGTTATTTCTCCTAAATTTCCTTTTTGGGAAATTCGCTATCCAGAAAACTCTGCGATTTTTGATGCGAATTTTAGATGGCAGTTTTACCCGATCCACAATATAGCTTTGGTGCTGGAGGGCTTAGCCCCAATCGATTACGGCCCTTTGAGTTTGCTGAGCTTATCGTACGTTCAATCTACGATACTAGTGCCAAAATAGGACCTCTACGAGCTATTGAACTAGCGTTTATTATTGTGCTGGTCGTTATTGCGGTTATGCGATTGGGAAAGATGATTCTTTACTCAAGAGTATACAACGAACTTTTCAAAGGTCTACGTGGTGATTATGGCTCAGCCTTTCTGGAAGCGCCCGAACGAGCCGAACAAAAGCGCCAGCAACAAGACGTTATTCTCAATGCCACTTATAAGTACGGCAAAATACACGGCCAAGATAAAGCCGTACGCAAAATGTCTCAAATACAGAGAGCTATTTCCCAAGAACAAGTTAATGATCAGTCTAAAATCAGTATCTCTGATGGTATCAAACAGTTGATTGAGGAAGATAACAGCAAAGTCTTGCGTAATATTCTGGGCATCTGGGCCGCCTTCCTCTTCTTTATCAGAAGTTATGGAATTATTGGCGCTGCCCTGGGTGAATTAGGCTCCCAGCCTGTCTGGGCATGCATCATCATTATTCTCCACGTAGTTGTTCATTGGCTCTTTTTCTTCGCTCTACTAATTATGCTCCTTGATACAGAAGGCACTATTATTGCTACTATTTTCAACACAATTGCCAATATCTGTACAGCCGCTGTCTTTTCCGTTTTTAATGCAGCTGTTAACAAGATAATCAAAGTAATCTTTAATATTGCTCCTGGCGTGATTTCCAAGAACTTCCTTTTCTCTATGCTTGGTATGCTAACTCACTTCTTGATCTTTAGTGCTGGAGCAGTTGGACAGCTCGTTACCGACCAAAAAAGCCCCAATGCTGCTTTTGAGTGGTACCTTTGGAACTTTGTTTATTTTATGCTCTTTAATGCTATCTACATTATTGTTATGGAGTTAGATATAGGCCTTTTAATGCGCGCCCTAACGATCAAACAAGACTATATGGACTCTAAATTCCGCCGCTTCCTAGGTGTCTACTGGTTTGTGTTTATTCGTATATTTATATATGCCGCTGTCGTTATCGGCGCCTATTTCATTCTAGCCCAACCCTGTGCTCCCGTATATAAATAATTCAATACTAGTCCAATTTGCAGTCTATCTCTAATTTAACATAATTATATTGATTGTATACTAACCCTATACTAGCAAAAATCTTATCTCTAATTTAACACTATCTTATCTAACATACCTTACTGGGATGACGAAGCTAGACTCATTCGGCCAGAGTGGTTGTATAAATGGGCTATATCGGTGTAAGTCACTCGTTTGGCTGTTTTTTGGGGCAAAGTCAACTTATGACCAATGAAAATAACTTTGATTGCCGTATCTACTAAGCAGTAGAGATACCCAAATGTCAATCTTAAAACCGAAATAAAAATAGATATCTCGGATGGCGTCTTCCCTTGTGTTCGAAAGAAAAAGGCCGTGACTGACATCGGTAGAATAATGGCAAATATCATAATAAACAGCTTACATATCTCAAAGTAAAAGAAATGCATCCGATTGTTTCTAATCCATTTCTGGCGGTTTTCAATACTAGCATAAGCAAAGGCCCCTTTCATACGAAAGATCTGCACTGGAATGCCCCAACCCATCCCTACCTTAATTATACTCATCAGTCCGTACAACAACCATTGCCTTGAGGCTTTCATTTGCTTAAAGTTAGAAGATAAGAAGGCACAAACCAGCACAGTTACTACCAGTAAGCAAATACTCCCTACCAACTCCGCTCGACCCCGTCGTAAAGGGGCAGCCGGTAAGCTAAAGGCAAAATGAAAGACAAACAAAGCCGTTACAATTCTTAGTATTGCCGCACCACCAATACATACCATCCGATGCACTATCTCCTCTCCTTCCGAAATCACAATAGACTGTTTCCCAAGCCGATAAAGATAAAGTAATAACAAGTAAAGACCGGCCATTCCCCCAGGCATAGCCACCAGAACACTCCTACTTAGCAACAAGTACTTAATACTTAGTTTAGCCAGCTTAACGTTATGAATAAACATCCCAGCCAAGATATGGGCCCGGCGCCGACAGAAAGGCGGCATTAAAGAGATTAGCACAGCCGCAAAAACACCAGAAATCGAACCATACATCATTTGACCAATATAAGCCGAATCTTCAATCACTTCCCAAACCCCAACACAACCAACCACCACCAGAATAGGCAAAGTCACTACACTTACACTATAAGCAATCGTCTTAGCAATGTACTTAGAAGAAAAGCTATGTAAGATCATCAGAGAAGCAAACAAAAAGACATTCCCACACACAACCATCTTTAAACAGGCCCACCAGCAATACTGCACACAAAAAACAGAATCTGGAATATAGATAGGCACTTCTACTATCACATATCCTAAAAAGAAGAAATAATAAGCCACCATATAGATCGGAATCGACCCAATAAAAAGCCAAAAGAAGATGTTAGTGGCCACTCGGGTCGGTCGAGCATAAGCTTCAAGTTGAGTAAGTCGCATTATATTTTAAATTTTATTCACCTTTTGCCACTTGTTTCGTCATTAGTTGTTGATTTCCTTTTTGGGTAATTAACAAAGAGATCTAAAACTGAAGGTAAAGACTTTTGTTTCATAGGGAAAACTTCATAAGAAATAACACTTTCTTCCTCTGCCTCGTACTGCTCTAGCATGTACTTAAATTCATCAACCGGCTTCTTAAGATTGAGTTTACGTGAGGCATTGATAGGTAGTTTAGCTGAGGAGAATTCAATGCCAATAAAAACAACACAGAAAGAATAGCTTTTGTCCTTACAGCCCATTTCTCTAAGTAAGAAGTTATCCTCGGGAGTAGAGTCTTCTAAGAGGTACTTTTTAGGCAGAACATAAGCAAAGGCAATGTTCTCCATAAACTCCAACTTATTAGCCAGCTGACGCAAGCGCGTCTCAGCATAACCTAAAAAGCGACTAAATTCCTTAGCATGATCACCAGCCATGGCCACCGTAAAGTAGTTCTTATGTCTAGTAAAGAAATCAGTCGGGGCACACAAACTATCCAAACCTTCTTCTATCCGCCTTCCATTCTTATCAATGCCACTGCCCGTACTATCTCCAGCCGTATCTCTACTATCTCCATCTTTATCTTTACTATCTCCAACCGTATCTTTACTATCTCCAACCGTATCTTTACTATCTCCAGCCGTATCTCTACTATCTCCATCTTTATCTCTATTATCTCCAACCGTATCTTTACTATCACTATCTCCACTGCTAATCATATGCTTATTAGGGCCAGTACCACCTGCACTACTACTAACTGCACTACTACTAACTGCACTACTATTAACCTCATCTAAATTACTATCATTTAGACTGTCGGCCACCATCTTCTCATAGATATTGGCGGCTCGGGCAAACTCCTTCTTGGTTACATTAAGCGTGCTAAGTGTGATATTGTGAGTGGCACAGATGGGCGGATAAACAGGCGTGATAATCGGCATCTTGTCATTGCGCTGGGCAATATTGGTCTTAGGATTCCACATCTTCAAGTTATAGTTACAATCAACTACTTCCTTGATAATCACGGGCTGCGGCCAAGGCCACTGACTAAACGTACTGAAGAACTTTCCAATAATAGCAAAAGGCCCCAAATCGGGGTACATCTGACATACTTTTGCCACGCACAAGGCATAAGCTACTCCACCGGGGTACCCATAGGCATGACCATAGACTAAACGAGCCTGAGCCCAGTACTTGATAAACCGCAAGGCCCGATGGAAGGTCTTTACACTAGGAACTACCGCTAGAATTTCATCGGTCACTCGATTACCATTAATACTTAAAATACACTTCTCGTCCATGTGCTTCAACAAACGGTTATCCCGCAAATCAATGTCCGCTGGAATAGATAGTAAATCCAATCTAGCAAAGACTAAGTCAATGGGGATTGAGTGTATTTTAAACTTTATTAGCGGTACTAAGGTGTTCGTTACTTTGGAAAGACTAGTAATGTACTCCTTCTTTGCCAACTCGTCATAGAACACCGTAAAGAACTCATTACGGCTAATAAAGTTAGGGACAATGCATAATGTATCTATATCGGCACCAGATGAATGTACGCCTAATCGGTAACTTCCAAAAGTGAAGATTTTTGCGATGTTTTTCTTATCTACAGCTATGCCATTCTTATCAGCTATCTCACAGATAAACTTGTTGACTAGGTTATTAAGAATGCCAAGCACTCTTTCGCGCTTTATTGCTTCTTTCTCCTCTTCAAAGAAGCCTCTTTGCCGCAAGAACTCTTCAAGTTTGTTCTGACGGAAGATCTCCAGTGTTGTTGCTGCTTCTTTCATGCACAAAAAGAAATAATGGCTTAAATAGGCCAATGGTTCAACCAGAGACAAATTCGGGCTTTTGGGAAAGATTAGTGTTACAAAATGCCATGTACTATGTTGATGCTAATTATTATGGGATATTAAAGGGTGTTGGGGTAGTTGATGGCCGGGCGGTTGGGGATAAGCGTATGGAGTTGTTGCGGATAGGTGAGAAGTACCAGTGGGTGGTGGCTGAGATAGAAAGAATGGAGGCGGAAATTGTCGGGTTAAGAAAGAAAGCAAGAAAGAAGATTGTGCCTGCAACTATACCTTTGCAGTCGTTGGTCAAGAAAGTAGTGGGGAATAGACAGGCTATGTACTTGCCAGGAAGTGCTGAAGGTTTGGGTGGGTTGGGTGGAGAAGAGGAGGAGCTGGTTTATCGTCTGAACTTTAGTGAGCGAGAAATCGAGGTAGGTTTAGGTAATGGTTGTGGTGGTGGTAGTGGTGGTAGTGATGATAAGTTGGAAGTGCTTAGTACTAGTTGGATAAAGGACGTAGAGAGTAAGTTGGTTAAGGATTTATTGGGTTAGTAAATTACAATATCATAATGGTGTCACTTATTCTTTATTAACAGGTCTATGACTAATGCCTTGGGTTTGTGTTTGTCTTGTAGTATGTTGTGTTGTGTTGTTTTGTGGTGATTTAGATTGGTCTTTGCTTGTAATATTTATCTCAAAGCTTAACTTAACTTAGCTCAATCTATTTCAAAACTTAGTGCTATTCTAATAAGAAGATAGTTGTTCTATATAGGGTGAAATAAGCTAGTCTATTTGGGCTTTTTGGAACACACTTATTGCTTCGTCCCAATACCAACTCAATACTAATCCAATACCAACTCAACACCAACTCAATACTAACTCAAACCATACCAACCCAATCCTAACTCAATACTGATATTATCCTAGAAGAAATTCAGGTTAAACACATTATGCCAAATCAAGATCTACTTCATTCGATCCCGTCCACTCCTGGCATCCTAGTGCCGCCCAATACCAATGCTGGCTCTAATTTGACCTAACCTAATTCAAGGTGATATAAATGTGGCGATGGTTGGGTGTTAAGGGTAAGTGTTGATTGGTGGGCCGGCGCATATCTTGAAGGGCCACAGGGCAAAGAATGGGGAACATGACGTACAAGTGCATTCGACGGCTGGTGAACCTACTGGCCTTCTTTTTGCTAGTGGACGCCATTGTGGTCTTTGGATACGTCTTCTTTGGACCTCGAATCCTAGAGAAGTTTGAGACATGTGTGCTGCTGCGATCAAGCAATACGGTGAGCAGCTTACTGAATTACCTGGCGGTTACTTCTTTATTTATGGCTATGATGACCTCAACCTCCATTAATAGCAAAAGCAAGTTTACCATGAAAATTGCGATCTTGTGTGCTGTCTTGTACTTTATCTTTACAACCTGTTTACTGGTGTACTTTAACTTCTCTATTTCCCGCCGGTTTGTGACTGCGGCTTATGGCCGCCAACAAAGTGCGGGCGCAACTAGCCAACTAAGTGCTTTTATTAGTGCCACGGAGCCGGGTGAAGATGGTTTGGGCGTAGATGATACTACAATTCGAAGTCGCGTCGTTGAATTGGTGAAGCTAGAGATTTGGCGGATTAAGATGATGTTTATGGTTTCTAGTGCGATTGGCGTCTTTGTCGCACTCTTCATGGTCATTGCGGTTAACTGTAAAATCCGCAAGAGTAAGCCGGAGCCAGCTAAGGAATGTGAAGTCTATACACGGCCAGTTGGATTTTCAACTCCAGCTTCGCTATCTTTACGAGCCAAGAAGAACCAAGGGGAATTTTCCTAAATAAATGCAAACAAATAGATGGCTAGGTTTATTGCTCTTACTATCAGCTGTATCCGCGGCAAACAAAGCTATTTTGATCTGCTGTTCGTGGCAATACGAGAACTATCGCCACTTTGCTAATGTTTTGGCCCTACAGAGTTTACTGGAGCGAAATGGCTACTCACCCAAGGACATTGCCATCTTTATGAAGGAGGACATTCTAGCCAATCGCCGAAATCCTTCAGAGCAACTCTGGGTGGGCGATGAGTCTTTAGAACCTACCAAAGACTATACGCCTAAAAGACGGGACCAATCGTATTATGATATTTTGAACTTGATTGCTGGTGAGGATGAAGTACTTTTAGGCGCCGATGCTCAAACCAATTTGCTAATCTATATAACTGGCCATGGCGGTGATGGGTTTATCAAGTACTGCAACCGCAGCTACTTTTATCGTGAAGACATTACTAAGGCACTAATTCGCTTACAATCAGTCCGTCGTTTGGGCAAGGTCTTGTTTATTGCTGATACTTGCCAAGCTGATAGTTTGGTGGACGCTTCACAACTACCCGACAATGTTACTCTTATCAGTACAAGCTTATTAGGCGAGTCTTCCCATTCCGCCAACTTCAACCACCGCCTCAATATCTTTCCCATTGATCTCTTTGTTATGCAACTAACTAAAGCCATCAAAAGTCCAGCCATTCAAGCCTTAACTTTCAAAGACCTAACGAAGCACGAACTATCCTTTGGCTCTTTACTATCAACCGTTTCCATCCATGGCCCTGATGCATACCTCCAAGACTTCCTCTGGCAAACCCACCGACCTTCTTCTTTATTCCTCTAAATATCATCTAAGCACTTGTATTGTGTTAGACATTCGTGTAGGTGGAATGAAGTGGTCGGCATAGCTTGGCATGATGTATGGTGAAGCGGTCTGGTGTGAATAAAAGCAGTAATTAAGTGATACACGCAACCGATAAACTTAGCAAGGCCAAACTTTATTAGCTTTATTACGTAGCCACGCATTGACTAGCTAGGACGCCCGAATGAAGACGTACATAATAATAAAGATAGCAATAACAAACCCAATAGTAGTTATAATATCTAAAGTGCCAAAGGACCACCACGGCTTTGTTTCAAGAGCATTAACGCCCTTTTGAACCTGCGTAACATTCTTGCGCACACTATGCGACACCTTTTCTAAGACATCTTTGCTTATCTCAACCATATTGCCAAAGGATTCAGACTTCTCTTTAAGGGTTTTGCTCTTCTCCAGAATCTTCATGGCCAATTTCTCGGCCTCTTCTTTGCTTTGCTTTGTCTTGCGTTCCTTCAGTTCTTCTTTCTCTTGAATGACCTCTTTTGGGCGATGTTTTTTGATTCGCTTGATGCCAAATTGTTTGGCCTTATCTACCAATTCATTGTACTTTTCAATTATTTCATCAAGTTTATCACTCTTCTCTTCGCTTATATAAAGATATAATGCTGCGATCTTACTTTGAATTTCGTCTTTGTCTGACGTAGTTGGTGTATTTAGTAATTCTTGGGTTTCATTTAAGAGATGGAGGAGTTCTTGGTTCATTTAGAAAAAAATGGTACTCTGTCTTATCTCTAACTGAGAAAAGAGATAAGAAACCAGTTAGTTAGAGAGCTTATTTGAGAAGAAGGTGTTTATTTATACGGTTGAAAGATCTTCTGCCAATCAAATCTATCTGTCTTCCTTGTGTCTGTCATCTAGCCCGCTATCTAACTTGCTGTTTGGGCTAGTTATTTGGGCTGATGCGTGGTTTGGGCACTTCTTACTCACTACTGCTCTTTTGGGTAGAAGGAATCCTTGGTTTAGTTTGCTAAGTAATGCGATCTAGGATCTGAAGTTAGTCTTGCTTTTCCTTTGCTGGTGCACTCTGCGATGCTGAAGGATTTAAAGCCGACGGTTCCTCCGCCGCTTGTTGTGGGGCTTGTGCTGGCTTGTTCAGAAGAGTCAAGGTCGTCCCTACGGCTACTTTAGCTTCCTCTTCTGTTTTACCTGTTGTCTCCATATAATTTCGGATTAGTTCTTCTTGACTGGGTTGATTCGCTGATTCTTGTGAAGTTTGAACGGCTGTATCACTGCGACCCTCCGGCTTTGGCGCTTCTTGTGAACCACCAGCACCTTCATCTGAAGAAGGACCTACTGCTTTATCCTCTTTGCTACTTTGGGTTGGCTCGTTCTCATCAAATGCCCCAACAAACCCAGCCTGTGTGTGTTGGGTGTCTGCTAGTTCCTTTCTGGCCTCTCTTTCCTTCCTTTTCTTGTCTGCCTTCTTTTTGGCGGATCCGCTAGGGCCAAGTGCCCCAACAAACCCAGCCTGTGTGCGTATTGTTTTCTGTAGATCCTGCTGGGCAGCACGCTTGTCCTCTTTGCTCATACCTTTGACCTCAGCTTGTTTCTCACCTTGACCTACGGGCTTAATCTCACCTGAGGCCTCGGTTTGGGTCTCACTTTGGCCTACGGGTTTAATCTCACCTTCTTTCTCAGCTTGGCTTTCGGTCTTAGCCTCACCTTCTTTCTCACCTGGGGCCTCGGTTTGGGTCTCACTTTGGCCTACGGGCTTAGCCTCACCTTGACCTACGGGCTTAATCTCACCTGAGGCCTCGGTTTGGGTCTCACTTTGGCCTACGGGCTTAGCCTCACCTTGACCTACGGGCTTAATCTCACCTGAGGCCTCGGTTTGGGTCTCACTTTGGCCTACGGGCTTAGCCTCACCTTGGCCTACGGGTTTAATCTCACCTGAGGCCTCGGTTTGGGTCTCACTTTGGCCTACGGGCTTAGCCTCACCTTGACTTACGGGTTTAATCTCACCTGAGGCCTCGGTTTTAGCCTCACCTTCTTTCTCACCTGGGGTCTCGGTTTTAGCCTCACCTTCTTTCTCACCTGGGGTCTCGGTTTTAGCCTCACCTTCTTCCTCACCTTTCTTTGGCTCGGCTGGTGAGGAACTACCCATAAAGTAGCTAGATCCTGGAATATAGGACAGGAGTGATTTGAAAGCCGTGGTTACACGACTATCTCCTTCGGTAGTTGCCTCCATGTGGTCGGGAGTTTGTTGTGGTTTGATCTTGAATTGCAGCTTATCCACATTCTTGGATACGGCCTCTTTAGTTTCATCAAGTTTCTTGGCAATGTCAGCTTTGATCTCTTCGATGCTGCTACTGTTGGTTATCACAGCATCCGGGCCACCTGATTTACTTGATGCGTCGGCTGAGCTGCCTGATGTAGTAGTTGGGTTTTCCGCCTTGACGGCCCGTTGAACATCTTCTTCCATAGAAAAACCCTCTCTACCAGCTGCTCCCCCTCCGGCTGTCACGTCTTCTTTAATTGCTGGAGCCACAGTCTCGGGTGCGCTGCCTGGGGCAGTTTCGGCTGGGCCTTCTGCTACAATGGTAGTAAATAAACCGCTGAATAAAACAGCAGACCCGGTGATTATAATCTTAGACTTTCTTGATCCCTTCATAATGCTTTGCTAGCACTGCTATTTATAGCTTTAATCTGATCATAGGTCCATTCTGGATAACGAATCGTGTGTCTAATTGTTTGGCCTCTCCTTATCAATCATTGATCCACTTCGTTATCAACTGTTTGTTAGTTTAGATGATTTTCTATTGATCAATTAAGTCTATCTCTGTCGGCGCTAAATCCAGGACCAACCCAATAAAAGTAACTTTATTCACTATAAACAGTCTTTAACAGTCGCTGATGCGAGCAAATCGACTTCCATTTCTAACAGCCAATTTGATTTCTCATTATCTTCCTTATTTGGAAGAACAAATAAAGAACTGAACGAAACTAGACATTAAGATTGAAACACCCATGTACAATGTTTCATGGTTATAAACAGGCTCGGCTGGAATTAGTGGTGTAATTCGCAGTATCTGATAGCAAAGGATGAAGTTAAAGTTGTGTAGCTGATTAAGTCCCAGCATGATTAAGGAAACCCCAACCGTTGCAAAGAGAGCAATAAAGGCAAACTTAAGCACTCTCCCTTCCAAAAACCGCACTAGCACCAATGACAAGATAAACGCAGCGATAAACTGTATCACACCACTTGTTAAACCTACATGTTCCAGCATTCCGCGCACCGGCCCAAACGAAAGCAAGAAGAGGCAGCCAATAAAGACACCTAGCTTAAAGAAGAATTTAACCAATACAATAGCTAGACCCGCCAGAATAAGCCCACAAATAAATAATACTATAGTCTTATGCAGCGTATCTTTCGTTATAAAAGCGGCAATTTTTAAAGACGTATCATTGCCCATTGATTTCAACCCATCTACCGCATAGTCCAGAAAAAGCACAATGTTTTGATATAGGTAAATACTAAAAACAAACGCAAGGTTAACAATTCGCATATAGTTTCCAAACACACACATCTCTGCACCCAGCCCAAGGCTTAGCATAGCCTTAACTTTTTCATCTAAATGCACGTCCTCATAGTTTATGCTACGCGGTGTAAATATTCCTAGCACTCCCTCAAATGAGCTTATCTCTGTCATTGTTGTTATCCTAGGATAGATAAAACTATTTATATTTGGTGGACCAATATTCTGATTTGCCAAAACTTAGATAAAACACCTTCTAAAACGCCTTGTTCCCTGTCACAGAATCATTACTTGGACTAATAGTCATTAATTTGCTCGATTTTCAGATAGTATTATTATCAAGACACATCTTTTTCATCAAGACCGACTGGTTAATTGGTAGTTTGATTTAATTGGCCCACCTGTGCAACCACCCACTAATTCGCATCGCCGACCAGCCCCGCCCAGTTTCATCCTGTTTATCATGCATTACTATGGTACTAAGTAGAGTTACAGAGTGGTGTTAGTATTTGGGTTGGGTTATGTTAGTATTTGGGCTGGGTTGGCTTAATTCGTTGTTAGGTGTTTTAAATAGTGTATGAGGTTCTGATTAGAATTAAGCTATAATTGGCTCAATCACAATCTTGATTTCTTACTACTTCACTCATATTACTCCAACCATCTAAATGATCAGCAGACTTGAATGCTATCTAATAGGAGTATATTGAATGTCGAATATATTTCATCACGTAGATATGACATCTACTAACTCAATACTAACTCAACCCAACCCAATACATCGCAATACTAACTCAATCTAGTCTAAATAAAACCTAAGTACTATCTTGTTGTTTATTGGGTTGGTGAGATACGAAGATTATCTAAGCTAGAAATCACTGCCTCCCGAGTAGCAGCTGCAGCTAGCTTGGCCCTAGCTCTTTTGGCGGCCTTAGGAGAAATCTTAGGAGCTGGTGAGGGAACAGGTGCAGTCGAACGCCGGTATAATCGCCAACTGCCAAGTTCTGCCCGTTTCAACACAAAAACCGCCGCTAAATCTTCCTCCGTGTGTAATGTGCTTAAGTCATGGGCCAATACTACTTCTCCCGGTCTTAAATTAGTTACGTATGTCCGAGCATCAGCTAATTCGCCATTAGGCCGTACGACCACAACTTCAGTCATCCGATTGGCTCCATAAGCCAGTCCGTTTCTTTCATCCCGCCATGCACTCGATCTTTCTACCTCGACTACTTCCATTTCCACCGCCTTTGACCCCAGAGAAACTACTTTAATATCACGAGCCCAGCGAAAGTACCCTTCCTTGCCCATTTCTACCACTCGGCCATTGGCATCAGCTAAAACCACCGATCGTCCTACCCGCAAGACAGCCGTCACTCTTAAGCATCCTAAATCCTTCCCAGCCTCTTCCGGTAGCAAAATCAAATCATCCTCGTCCAGTCCAGGCACTTCTACTGAGTAGGCAAACTTGTATCTACTATCATTTGATTTCTTATCCATCTTAACCAATTGCTCCGATATCTTCAACCGACAAGGCACTATACCCTCTAAAAACCGCACTAAACGCAAGGCCGGAGTTCTTCCTTTAAAGAAGAAGTCTATTCCATCAGCTACACCTTTAATATCAGTAGTCTCAGTATGCAGTCCAGCCTTAACTACTGCTGCTTCTAGGCCTAGTAAAGTCTTCTTCCCACTAGCCTTCTGTCTTAGTTGCACAACCGAAGACCAAGTCTGATTAGAAGCCGCTCGAGCACAATCTAAACAGTGCTTCCCAATGATCTTCCATTCTAGAAGTACTTCCTCTGTATACGGTGCTCCTAACTCTCCTGATCTATCTATCTGCACAGCTACATGCAAACGTTTAGAGTGTGATTCTGCATGAATAAAGCGAGCATCAACCAAAGAAAGCTTATTCAACTCGGCTACAGCCCGTAAGAGATAAGCTAGCATCTCTGGGCCTTCAAAACGCAAAGCTACCCAAGAACTAGGCGGCATACTATATCGCAGACACGTGCTACACCGGTCTACACTTCTTTTCAGCTGAATGGCTAAATTAGGGAGTTCTCTAGCTCCACAAGGCCCGCACATACTCTGATTGGCTAAGGATATTCCTCCACAGAGACAGCAACGCATAAAAATTTGTTAATCTCTTCTTTAGTATCGCAAAACGGAACGGATTGGTTTTAGATTTAGATTTAGATTTAGTCAAAGTAAAAGTAAAAGTAAAAGTTAAAGTTAAAGTAAAACCTAAGTCTTCCCTTTAAATAAAAGTTAAGGTCTGTATTGAATTTAATATTAGATTGAGTTAAGTTAAATTAAGGCGATGTGAAGTGGGGTGGGGTGATTTATATTGAGATGGGCTTGAATTGACTTAAGGTAGTAGTATCAGACGGCTGCTATTCAATACTAACTTGAGCACTGGCAGGCTATGCAGTACATCCTAATCAGCACAGTTGTTTCTTGGTAAGGTCAGTCATAAACTATCGTCATTTATTCAAAACGCTCTCTATTTAAGCTTTGGAAATTGATCGTTACATTCAATATAAATTGACATGTAAACAAATAGCTGTCATACGCCATTTTAAGGTTCAATAGGCCTTTCATATGAATACTGTGTGACCTATGGACATACAACAGGCACCACTGCCTAGTACTACTAGCTTTATCCAATTTAATTTACATATCTAATGACGTCATCCTATTTTGACACAACCATGTTTATCTAACAAAAGAATCGATACTCAATACAAGGAATTCCTATAGGGATAGTATAGGGTTAGTTAAGATGTGCTGGGTTTGTGTTGGGTTGGTGTTTATTATTGGGTTATTATTGGGTTAGCATTGGGTTGGTGTTTATTATTAGGCTATTATTGGGGCTTGCACTTACAATAAATTGATTTACAGAATACGATTTGAATACTTTTGATATTGATTGGTTGTGGCTTATAAATAAAGTGTGTGATAGCAAATTGTACAATGAACAAAAGGTTAAATGAATACTCTTTGCAGGTTTATCGAGCGGTTTGCTTGGTTATTGTATTGTGTTATGTTTGGTGTAGTGCATGTAGTGGTTCAGAAGACGTCGGTGTGTATAGAGACGCCCATGCGATACAACAAGCTAATAGAATAGTAGATATGATTGTACCTTTGCTTAACTTGCATATAATTCATGAGAAACGAATAGCCCTAATCAAGGAGCACAATCTAATCCAATACACTGCTAAAGCCAAGGAACAAGAGGGTTCTAAACAACTGAGTCTAAGTCGAATTATTCGTGGGTGCTTCGGCCCAATTATGATGCTTTACAAACGTATAACAAACCGTTCGCCATCTCTAATAGTCAGAGAAGTATTGATACAGAAAAGTGCATCAATAATAGTCCAGAAGCCACTAGACTACTTAAAGAGCTGTATCAATGGAGAGAATATAGACAACGAGAACTTGACTCAAATGAGTGAGATAGTAACCCTAGTAAAACGACTGAATGCCATTAAGACTGACCTATTGATTCTAGAAACACAATTACAGGCTAACAAACTCAAGCGAATACCAGCATACCTAGAAGAAGAGATAGCCACGATTGAAACCAAACTAATTAAACTAGCCGAACGTTACGATTCCAAAGCACTAAACAAGCGGGGCAAAGAGGCTAAGAAAGAAGAAGAAGAACTAGAGCAATTGTCGAAAAAGGGAGATCATACAACACTAACCGAACTACTCCTAAAGTCGGACAAAGAGATAGAAAAAAGAGTATCTAATGATGAGATGGCAATGCTAGATAAGGCCAAAGCAATTATAGACGGTACGGCTACAGAAGCAGACGAGGTGATAACAGGTAGTAGACCCACAATTATAGGCATGTTATACCGGATGATCTGCCGCATGCTAACTCAACCCAATAGACATAAAGAAATGAAGGCCCGAAAAGCGATTGATCCCAAGTTCATAAACTCACAACCATCCATCTTACCAGCCCGACTAAACACCTCCCAAACAAATAAGCCTGACATAAACAACACACTTCACCTAAAAGACAGCACAATCTACTCTATTTCCACGTTCTACAAAACCAATCATTGCTTAAGTCCTATACCCCGTGCTCTCATTTTCGATCAGGAACCAAAACCGATTGAAGAACAAATGTCATTTTTTGATAAGCGTGAACTTAAACTGCCCGAGTTGAATCAAAAGGATTGTACACTTAAGTTAGACTCAGAGCAAGAAACGCTTCTTCGGAAGTTTATAAGCGGCGGGGTCAAGTACGTATTAGAAGAAGAAACCCATCCTGTTTGGAGGATGTTTGATATCAACAGAGCTAATCAATCCAATAAGTACGGACTATCTGGTACTGGGCCGGAAGATGACTATTCGGTTTTTCTGGACCTTGATTGGAAAGAGAATGAATTGATGAAGTTACTAGATGTCTTAAAGAAGTTCAGTCAAATCACACTCGATGCGGATAGGGTTGAGATATTGAATCCTCGCGGCCCGGCCGGTTTGTTAGTCCTAGCCCAGCTCCTAACACTGTTCGAAACCCCAGGGTCGAATGCTACGAAGAGCCCTTTTAAGCTTACTATCACTTTGGAGTATACACCTTGTCCATTTTCTGTGCTATCATTCAATGATGTTGATTTACAAAGCCAGTTCCGAGACCAGATCGAGAAGATCGAAGAGTCGCGATACATTGTCGAGTTGTTTCTCGACAATCTCACATCAGATATACAGAAATTCATTTGGCCACTAGTAACCCACTTATCAATAACCAAACTAGGCCTAGTTCGCCCCTTAATGGACAAGATAGACTTTCTTAACGATGTCAACTGGAGAGACCGATTCACCCTCATGTTAAATCTAGACTACCAAAAGGACAGTATTGTTAGCTTAGGAGGCAGAACTGCGAAAGGCAAAGATCTCCCAACTTGTGCTTATCTATTCGTTCACACTAACTTTCCAAATCAACACAAAAAACGTACTAACTGCCCGAGGGTTTATGTTCTAAACCTTGATGGATACCTCCAACCCCATTCCTCCGATAAGAAAGACAAACTCTTAACTACATCAGTAAGCTTGACTGTTGATGTTTTATTATCCTATGCATTCTTTGGCCTTAAACAGTCCGTGACTGTCCAGACTGTGAATATAGGTGGTATTCCGAGCAACTACACCATTAATGACATTGTCTTTCTTAGGCAGCAACTAATTAAGTTTTACGACCAACCGATTAAGTTCTACCAACATCTAGTTGAATTCTCCAGCCAATCGATTAATTTATATCAACAACTACTTGAAAATGACAAACAACTAGCTAACTTCTACCAACAATTAACCCAATTCAACAACCAACTGACTGCTCTCTACAAACCATCCAGCAACCTTAACTTACTTATCACCCCCAACCCCGGCAAAGGCTTATTCAACTTTTCCATCACAGCCCGTAATCTCTATTGGACTATTCCGAAAGATTCTACCAAACGCCAAGCCCCAGAACCATTCTCTAACCTAATAATCATCGACCCCACCATACCCCGATCAAAACCCAAACCTCGACCAAGGATTAGCTAATAAAGATCAGTCTTAGCCATTAGTGTTTACTCAAGTCCCAGCAAAGCATTAGGTTAGTATTGAGTTAGTAGAAATAATAACATGTGTAGATATGAGCTGGGTAGTTATACAAGCAACAAATATCAAGTAGTAATACGTGTTTATTAAGTATGCAGTAGGTTGGTGAATTTGCAATGGAGTTATTGAGAAGGAGCAGAGAAAACCTGGCTGGTAGCTGTTATGGTCTCTGGGGTAAGGGAGCCTTCAAGAGCAGCCAGGGCCATAATACTTAGGGCATGTCTTAGGGAAGTACTTTGGGCCAAACTACTTAAAGTATCCACTACGGACTCAGAGACATCTAGTCCCGCCGATTTACCTCGGGCCCTAATAATAGCCGGCATGACTTCCGGACTAGCGGCACTAACTGGAACTGATAGAGCCGTCCGTCTTAAAGAAGCAGGTAAAGTATTTAGCTCTCGGTTGGTAGCCAAAACAATGGCTGGACTAGATGAACTTCCAGCCGCACCAACTAAGAATCCTAAAGATGCTTCATCTAAACTATGGCACTCGTCAATAAACAATAAACCAGGTGTAATTTCAGCGGCACCACTAACTATTTGCTTAGCTACTCGGGCATTAACCTCCTCTCGCACTCGAGCTGGCACTTCAAACCGCCTGCCTCGTGCTACTGCCCCTAGAATTGCTTTAGCATCTGTACCCCGTGGGAATGCATTGGCCGCATCTATTTCATGAAGGGACATCTCCTGTAAGGTTTCTTTCCTAGTTAAAACATCACCTTTAGGCAAAGGAACATACTTAGTACTTTCAATATCAAACTCAGAGGCATAAGCATCACACCGGCCTAGTTTCTTAATGGCTCCAGAAGCAGTTTCAACATGCACAACATCACCAACTGTAATGCGCTGTTTAGCTATCTCCTGGGATGAAATTGGGTCTAAAGAGACTAGTTGGCTACCTTTAGCTGATTTTAAACGTAAGTCAATACGGGCTACTGTTTTACGGTAGTTATTTAGTGGGTCTTCTCTCTCCTCCACTTGAATATCAGTGACTTCTCCTTCATAAACACTCTTTATCTCACGAATCCGGAGAAGAGTGGCACGGCGTAAGGCCTGTTGTAACAATTCGGTGGTTTTGATCTCGGCTGAGAAGAGCTCACTACCGGACATACGTACAAAAGGCACTCGAGTGCCTAACTCGCGCGAAAGACCAACGGCCAAAGCAGTTTTGCCCGCTCCAGATGGACCAGTAATCAATAGAATAGACCCAGCTGTTTTCTTAGCTGTAATTAGATCGGCAAAAAGAGAGGCCGCTTGACGGGCCAATTCCATACCGTAGAGACCAGAACCTTCAATTGGACTTAATGTTCTATCTATGCCTAAGCCAGTAATGTGACTATGTGCGAGGCCTTTATCCATGGCTAAAAAAAAGCCGGGTAACTTATGCCGACGGAGTGGAAGTGTGTTTAGATGGGGTTAGTATTGGGTTGGTATTGGGATAGGGGGGGTGGAGGTAAGTGGGGAAAAGAGTGGTCTTCGTAGCTCAATGGCAGAGCGTTGCCTTCCTAAGGCAAAGGTTGCGGGTTCGAGACCCGTCGAGGACGCTTTTTGGGCTTTTTTTCTGATTAGGAATGTTATTAGTGCCAATCAAAGTCTGGGGTGTTTCTCGGGTGGTAATTATGGGGCTGGCTGGACTGTCGGCTTGGGCTGTGCCCCATCATGATTTTTCAGATCGGTTGTTGGGTGATTCAGGCTGGGGGTCGTTTTTGTTGCGCTGGGATGGAGTGTACTTTTGGGAGATAGCTAAACATGGGTATATCGGAGAACGGGCGACGGCTTTCTTTCCTTTACTGCCTTGGTTAATGCAGGCGGTGCATTGGGCGACTGGTTGGGAGTTAAGTACCTGCGGGGTAGTGGTGAGTAATGTGAGTGGATGGCTGGCAGCTGAAGCTTTGTTTCGATTGAGTTGGCGGTACTTTGGGGCGGAGAAAGCGAAGATGGCTTTGTGGTTGTTTGCTTTTAATCCATGTTCGGTTCTTTACTCGGCGTTGTATACTGAGGCCTTATTTGCAGCACTATGTCTTTGGGGCATACTGGGTATACTGAGTAATGAGTACGGCTGGGGGAGTTTAGGACTGATGGGAGCGGCTGCTACCCGATCGAATGGATTTTTACTGGGACCTTTAGTCCTACTGAACTGCTGGTTAAAGGCGGCCTGGATGAAAGGGATAGGACTGGCTGTAAGTATTGGGTTAGTATTTGGAGGCATTCAGGGGTACTGGTGGTGGGCACGGTTTAAGAGTATTGGCTGGACTTTGCCCTATTCTTATATTCAGGATAGGCATTGGGACCAGGGGTTCTTGCGGTTTTATCGGGATACGAAGAACATTCCGAACCTAATAGTTGGGCTGCCTTTTGTTATGCTTTCATCCTTGGTTCTAGGCTTAGGCGTCCGGCGGGAGGTCAAAGAGATACAGAAGGCTAAGAAGAAGGAGGGATTGAAGTGGCGGTTTTACTTGACTCCATTTAAAGCCACCACTCTGTTCTTGTATGCTTTGTTGTTATTCCAGATACTTTTATCCATCTTCTTTATTCATATGAACATGCACTTTCGCTTTGTATCTTTCAATCCGGTGATTTATTGGGAGTTAGCTGATCTTTTCTTAAGTGGCTCTGTTTTAGGCCAATTGCTTATTCTCGGGTATGTTCTCTTTGGTTTCGCCTATGCCGTGTTGTATGGAGCCTACTTCCCACCAGCCTAGTTGCTACTAAGTGACCAATTAAGTTGGTATTGTGTTAAGTTTGTGTTAAGTTTGGTATTGAGTTTGAGTTTGGTATTGAGTTGGTAGAAGGTATACTAACTGAATACTAACCGAATCAAATGCATATCAAGCGCACATATTGAAATACAGATCGACTTTATTGACCAGTTACTTATTAATTGGCTATCAACTATCAATGATTAGCTCATAGCAATCAGTACATAGCCCAATAACCTAAAGTGACTATAACAGACAATGACTAAATATCAACAAATTCAAACCCAATAAATTAGTGTTTATACCAGTTAATATAATCTAAAATAACCCAAACCTAACCTAACCCAACACAAACCCAATACCAACTCAACCTAACTCAATCTAATACCAAAGCAATCGCAATTAATAACCAGCCTGTTTAATTTTTTGCATGTTACGTGAGAATAGGCTTACTATCTATAGTATTACTGTCGAGAACTTTAAGAGCTACAAAGGAAAACATGTTATTGGGCCATTCTGTGCGGGGTTTAATGCTATTGTAGGTCCAAATGGATCGGGGAAGAGTAATGTGATTGATGCGGTTCTGTTTGTGCTGGGATTTAGAGCAAAGCGATTACGACATTCTAAATCTGAAGATTTAATTCATTCTGGGCCACCATCTGCGGAGTTTGCTTCGGTTCAGATTGATTTTGCTTCGCCTAATCTAAGTATTAAGCGAGAAGTAACTAGCAAAGGTAAAAGCACTTATACTTTGAATGATAAGACAGTTACTTTAGAAGTCTTAACAACCACTCTTAAGTCTTATAGTCTTGATTTAGTCAATAATCGGTTTATGGTTCTGCAAGGTGAAATAGAGAGTATTGCCCATATGAAGCCTAAAGGTACACCAGAAACACCCGGGCTAGTTGAGTACTTAGAAGAGGCTATTGGGACGACCTCTTACATTGAAAGAATTAAAGAGGCTGAATTACGGCTTAATGCCGTAGTGGAAGCCAATAGTTTAGTTCAGGCTGAAGCTAAGTTTGCTGGCCGGGCCTTAGAACATGCTGAATCTCGTGCTGCTACCAGTCTCTTGGCCATTACTAAGCACAAATCCTACTTAAAACAGCACTTGGTTACAGCCATACAAATTGAAGCCCAATCAGCTACTACCATTCAAGCTGCTAGCGCACAGCTAGTCCAACTTAATAGTGAAATCCAAAACTTAACAGCCCAAGCTAATCAAGCCCGCGAAATAGCCGAACAATCAGCGGCTGCCCATGAATTAGCCCAGAACAAAGCCCGATTAGAAGAAACAGCTTACTTGTCTGCCAAACGGGCCTATGAGACAGCAGACTTACAGTACCGTCGTAAAGTCAGCCGGCGCGAGATGCAGCAACAAAAGATCCAAAGCCTAACCACTGAACTAGCTACCCAGCAACGCCTGGCTAAAGAAGCCACCGCCCAAATAGAGACGGCCAACTCTGAGATAGCAGCTAACTTACTCCAAATCAAAGCAGCCCAACAAGTAGTTGCCACTGCCAGCCAAGAAATAGAAAAGGCTCGAGTACCCACTGAACTTTCCAATACATTATCTGCTGCCGAACAGGACCTTTTATCTGTTATCACGCGATTACAAGCTGCTCGAGAAAAGGCCCGAAAAAGAACCCGGGAAGTGGAGGCCATGGAAGGCACCCAACAAAGAAGACAGGCCCGACTCCAAGAAATTCCCCTAGCCATTGAACAAGCCAAATCCTCAGCCAAGTCCTTCAACGCGGATAAGGCTAAACGCGCCCAGCAAAAACTCCAAGAAGTCCGATCGGATCGAGAAGCCACTTTAGCCGAGCTACAGCGCCGCCAAGTTGTCCTCCAGGACCTACAACGCGATGCCGAATCGGCGGCTGCATCTGGTGCCCTATCGTCTTTATCTCGAATCAAGGGATTTCTGGGACGACTTAGAGATCTAGGATCGATTCCTGATAAGTATGCTTTGGCACTAGGCGCCTCAGCCCGTGGATCTCTCAACCATTTAGTAGTTGAAACTACTAAGTCCGCCGAACTAGTTCTTGATGCCCTGCGCAACCAAGGCCTTGGCCGACATACTATTATTGTCCTGGATAAGATAGCACCTATTCGGCCTCGTAAGGATGGCGTTCGTTTAATTGATCAAATTACTGCAGAGCCTAAAGTTCTTCCGGCCTTCTACTTTGTAATTGGAGAGACCTTGCTGGTTAAAACTCCCGAAGAAGCCATGAAACGGGCCTTTGCCCCAGATAGGCCACGAGTAGTCAGTCTATGCGGCCGGCTCATTGACCGTAGTGGGCTAATGAGTGGCGGAGCCGTTAGAAAGGCCGAGTTAAGTGGTTGTCGAGTCAAGAAGCCCCAAGGATCTATCCCAGAGGCCGAAGTGGCTGTAACTGAAGCCAAAGACGGCCTAGCTCTAGTCGAGGCAGCTCTAGAACGAGCAGAAGAAAGAGTAGCCACGTACCAAGCCGCTGAAAAAGCAGCTGCCGGTGCTCAAGCTCTAGTGGCCGAGTTAGAGAAGGAGCTAGACCGGCTTACTAAAGAACCCCAAACGAACCCTAAGCTCAGCCAGCAAGATCTTAAAAAGGCCATGAGTGAAGTGCTTGCTCTCGAAAAGGCCGAAGCCAAGGCCGAGCAGAAGCGAGCAGCCGCAGAAGCAGCCGTATCTGCCTGTATGGGAGCAGGCTACCGCGAGGCCGTGGCCCGAGCCGCTGGAGCTACCGCCCAAGCCACAGCCCTAGAAGAGCGCAATACTAAACTAGCCCAAGATATGCCGCGTGTACCCGATCTTAAGTCCATTGAAGAAGCCCTTAACGCCGCCCAGACAACTATTGAGCCCGAGCCTATTCCAGCCGCCGAAGAAGAGAAGACTCTTGCCCGCACCGAACGATCTATGCGCGAAGCCCTGGAACAAGCAACTGCCACTGAGAAGGCCAAAAGACTAGCGGCCAAAGACCGCGAAGAGGCCGATGCCGCCCTAGAAACCGCCGAAACTCAAAGAGTCACAGCACTAGAAAGTGAAGCCGAAGCCCAGAAACAACGCCAAATGGCCATCGAGAAGAAGAAGCGAATTGAGGCCCGACTAAGTATTTTACAAGAAAGACTGGGAACGTACTGGGAGAATTTAGGAGCCCAACTAAATGAAAACAATCAAAATCAAAACCAAAGTGCCGAGCAAATCTTAAGTGATAACGAAGAGAATTGTGAGGGTAATTCTAACGCAACTCGGTCTAAAAGAGGACAAGCAGCTGAATTTACCGAAGAAGAACTGGCTAGCAATGATGCCGAGATGGAAGGGCATATAAGAGCATACTTAGAATTTGAAACAGCCCGAGCTACGGCCGAAACTGCTGGTTCAGCTGCTGAGGCTAGTAATAGAGCGGCGGAAATAGCTAGTGCCGAAGTAAGTCAGCTTAAGGAAAAACGCGTCTCTGAGTTTCTACAGGGTTTGCATCAAGTGAATACTGAGTTGCGTACGATTTATAATAGCTTGACCCTGGGTGGAACAGCCGAGCTCGATCCCGTGGACTATGCTGATCCATTTTCTGAAGGAGTGGCCATGAGTGTTATGCCGCCACGAAAGAGTTGGAAGCGAGTATCACACCTAAGTGGTGGGGAGCGAACACTTTCTTCCCTATCTTTAATCTTTGCTTTACATGCTCTGCGGCCTAGTAGTTTCTATGTAATGGATGAGGTAGATGCCGCGTTGGACTATAAGAATGTTGGCGTAGTGGGACGGTTCATTGCTTCCCGAGCTAATGACTGCCAGTTTCTGGTTGTGAGCTTAAGAGAAAACATGTATGAGTTGGCAAGCGCATTTATTGGTGTCTACCGGCCGGCAGATACAACATTAGCAATTGCTGTATCAGCCCAGAGTATTGAATCACGTGATGATGATATGATAAAGGGGGCGGCTGAATGATGAGATATTGGGTTAGTATTGGATTTAGTATTGGGCTGGGGTAGTGAGTTGTTGAGTTATGCGGCAGCAAGGATGGGCTGGGCTGCTTGCGTGTGGGAAATAATTGAATCGGCTAGAGGCCGATTGATTTCTCTCTTATATTGTGTTCTGCTCCCTCCACTGTAGCTTCTGGACTGTTGGTTGTTTTGCGCATAGAGATTGCCTTGGTAGGTGCCATCTTCGCCGTAGGGATTGCTGGATCGACTTAGGTTTGGATCCTGACGAGTGTTTGGATCCTGACGAGTGTTTGGGTTCTGGCGAGTGTTTGGGTTCTGGCGATTGTTTGGATTCTGACGATTGTTTGGATTCTGGCGTGAGTATTGATCCTGGTGAGTGTTTGGATTCTGACGAGTGTTTGGATCTTGGCGTGAGTATTGATCCTGGCGAGTGTTTGGATCCTGGCGTGAGTATTGATCCTGGCGAGTGTTTGGATCCTGGCGTGAGTATTGATCCTGGTGAGTGTTTGGATCCTGGCGAGTGTTTGGATCTTGGCGAGTGTTTGGATCCTGGCGATCGTACTGGTTGTTTTGTTGCTGATCTTGGTTGTAATTAGAGGAGTGGCTAGGCTGGGAAGTAGCTTTCAGATCCTCGTCCGCCATTTTATACAAAGGCGTCTTGGTATTTGGTTGCTCGGCGCAGCTAGGCACTATATGAATAAAGGAACTCGGATTAGGTGTAGGTAAGAATCTTTCGATCGAGTTTGCAAACTGTTCAGTATGGGCTTTTGTCCAGATCGTCTCCCAAAGCTCCTCATCGATGTGGCTGGTGATCGAGCTATCTTCTTGACGGAGATGGGCAAAGATTGATTTGAGTTGAAGGTGCTGGATTAATGGAACGTCAAAGATGGCAGATAGCACGCTGACACGCCGTTTGAGGGCTTCAAAGAGAGCTACACCTACGTCAACCTGTAGCGGCCGGCGCTTTCCTTCCGGGCCCTCTTTATAGAGACAGGGTTGGAATTCGGGTGCTTCCATCTGTTTCTCAAACAACTTGGTTTCGGCTAAGAGGATATCGATCATTGAAATAGTGGTTTTAAGTAGATGCTTGTCAATGTCACGGGCAAAGGCTAGAACAGCCTCTAGTTTGCGATAGCGAAACTGGGCGTCTGTAAGGGGCTCCATGCCTGCTTCGTTAACAAGACGAAAGTAATGCCGCACGAAAGGGTCCCTAGCGCCTCTTTTGGCCTTGGCGTTGAGCATCTTAGACGCGTTAAGATAATCGAAAAGAATCATGGACTTATGGTGGACATCACGCTCAAAGGAAACAAGGCCGCAAACTTGGACCTCGGCTGCGCGGACAAAGTAATCGGCCATTTCGTCACTTGGCTGGTACATGGACTGAACTTGGACTAAGAAGGTCGGCCTGGCGACGAATGAAAGTTTGTTGTTCAGGAATTGGTTGAAGAGTCCAACTTGGGCGCTCATATGGGCTTTGGTTGTGGAAAGTACTTGCTTTGCTGTGTTCACAATAGTAAGACCGGGTTCGTCAAGGAGCTGGAATTTATGCTTTTCGCTTTGCCTAACTGTTTCTAGGGCCACTTCGGCACGAAGTGCTCTCAAGGACAGATCACAGAGCAGGAATTGGTAGTGGCCAAGTTCGATATCAATAACATCTTCAACTGCTTTTTTGTACTGCGTTATGTCGTACCTTAACAGGCCGCTCTGCATATTCTTAATGATTTGGTTGATGCGATCAGTTACTTCGGTCTTTTTCAGATGAAGGACTTCGAGTCGGTTTTCACGACTAGGAGAAGGCTTCCATGTATCGGCAGAGCCTATGTTGTCGCGGGCTGCTTGGTAATCGACGCATCTTCGGAGTTCTTCGCGTAGAATATCACTCCCGGGGTTTCCTGATTGAGCTACGGCATCCTGGAAGCGCTTTAAGTTGATATATTGTGACGTTCGGCCATGGAAGGGAATGGCGTCCTGAAGCTCCTCCGGACGAACATCGCCAGTTGAGCTGCCAATATGATAGTTGCAGACATTAGGGTCAGCCTGGCTGTCCAGAGCAGCCTGCACCGGAGTAATCGGTAGACTTGAGCGGACTAGTCGAGCGGCCTCTTCTACTAGCCTAATAGATGGCGCGTTAGACGTCCAATAAAACTCGTCAGTTAGGTCTTGGCGTCGGCAGTCGGTGGTAGGCATAGTAACTACTGGCAGAGCAGCGCCGTTCTTGTCTGCGGGACAGAGAGTGATTAGTTTGGCATGTCTATCGGGAAGATTGTGCATGTAATGGTGTTCATTGAATGGCGGTATTGTTTTATACTCCACTATGCACGGAATAGACTTTTGCGCCACATCATCGGCGGATTTCATATCGTTGACTGTGTTAATGAAACGCTTAGCCACCTTGCTTTGGGGCTCTGGCGCGTCTTCGTAATAGGGCATGGTAGTTTGTTTTTGGTTGTCAATGTTGCTTCGATATCGATTAATCCTGTGAAGGACTGAACGATAATTGTTGAGGCAATAATCTGTGAGCCCTTGGGCGACTGCAGCGATGCTGTCAGCGCCACCTGGTATTGGGTTGAATAGAAGAAGATAACTGAAAGTAGTACTGTAAAGATACTTGAGGCAATTCATGGGGTACAAAGATAGGAAAAATTACTAGTTTTGAAAAGATCAGTGATAATTGCTAATGATATGTGATGAATTTTGGATACAGTGGCAGCAATAACCCCATAAGCAGGTGGACTTTCTGAGGTAAACGACTGGCCAAACGCATCAGTAACTCGACAAAACGATGCCATGTGCAGGCCCGCAGCATGATCCCATATCTTTTCGGTAAACCGGGTGCTTGGCAAGCGAATGAACAGGTCGACACGGCGCACCCCCAGGTATGCATACTTGCACTGGCCGTCTAGAGGCATTCGGGTAATGGGAAAGTGTTTGGCCAGCTGGGTAAGAAACTGTTCAAGCAGAGTGCCTGAGTGCTCAGGTTCTGCCGAGTAGGCCACGCGCAGGTTTAGAGAGTTGCGAAAAGAGGACATTGTTTCGGCTGGCTGTGCGGCCATGGCAAATCGTGTGGCCAACGCCCGGTGTGGGTATTCAGGGAGATTAGTGCAGTAGAAGACTTCTAAAGCCCTGGGGTCCGCGATAATTGAAAAGACAGGCGCATGCTTGTAAAGAGCACACACCACAATCGAAAAGGAGCGGCGATTAATAAAGCCACGAGTCCCGTCAATCGGATCAATAACAATCGACAGCCGCTCAGAAGAAGAAATAGTCCGCCGTGGGTGTGAAGGCAAGGCTGAAGGGATGAGGTTGTGGGTTTGGAAGAAGGAAGCAATGTGTTGCAATGCCGAGCTAGAATTCACTTGGGTTAATGCCCGAAATACTTCTTGGTAGAGGTCAGAGTCGTCTTCCTCGGCCACCAGATCTAGATCATACTTGGCTAAAGCCGAGCACAGAAGAATCTGAATTGCAATGTCGTATACAGTGACTACTGAAGAATCTGACTTGGCAAAGAAAGACATATCTTGGGCGCCGTGGGCCAAAAAAGAGGCATAGCATACAGCTTCCATGGCAACAAGAAAGATATCATTAAACATGTGAGAATCAAACAAGGTGAAATAAAAAAGCAATTCGAGATGGCTTTGATTGTATTGTGTTGGCTAGTATTGGGTTAGTAGTAGGCTGGTTATTGGGTTAGTATTGGGTTAGTAAATCGGATGGGTTTGATTAGAGACTTTGTAAATTGTAGTCATTATATGTGTGCACATTTATTCAAAAACATCCTTGGATTTGCCATTCGATTAAACTCGACTATGGATAAGCTTACCGACAGCAAAGATTAATCCTAGGACGGAAAGTCCTCCTCCAGTAAGCAGTGCTGCCAATTTGATATTGCCCGAGCTCTTTTGGCTATTTGAATGACTTGTGGTGGTTGGTTGGGCTGCCTTGGGCGGTGATGTGTCTTGGGCAGATTCTTCTTTGCTGAATGTTGGCACTGGTATGGTAGGGGAAGGAATGCTCTGAGTGTTGTTGGCCGATCCGTGGCCGTTATGACCGCTATTTTTCCATACACTATGGCGGGGCGGGTTTGTTTGCGAGGAGAGGTTGAATGAGGTTGAATGAGAAGCATAGGGTGGCTTGGAAGGGCTTGGCACAACAGGAGTTTGTTTGGATTGGGTGATGACGATAGGAATGATGCCATTATATGAAAGGGGGTGGCTGGATTTATGCTTGGAGGAGCTTGTGTTTACGGTGTATCGCTCATATGATGGTATTGGGTTGATATTGGGCTTCTGTTCTGGGTTAGAAGAAGCCGTGCTCTTAGAGTTGCAAACAGTCACATTTGCAGGGTTACTATTCTCTTCGGATGATTGGGCTGTCTTAGAGTTTAAAGGCAATAAGGGTAGGGTGGACCATCTAGGTGCTAGATACTCTATTATTGTGCCTTTTGTATCTTGATACTTGTAAGGAGCTTGTAAAAATAGTCTCTCGACTTCGGTGGGATCGAGAAATTGGTTGAACAAGCGGCGCAGTGATTGAGTCAGTGTGTTTAAAAGATCCGATGTTTTAGCAAGCGCGGCTTTTTGGTCGTCGAAGAGCTTTGCGGTGTCTTGGTTAATCTCAGCAACGACTTCTTCTATTTTCTCCTGTACCCGGAAGCCATTACATAGACCGAAAATGCCTATATTAAACCTGCGGTTTACCAAGCAAACAAGCTCAATAATCTTTAACTGGGCAAAGGCCGGGCTGCTTTGGCCCGCAGTGACCTTATTCAAAAAGGAGGTTAAATCTGACTTATTCTTGTATTCACTCACCTGACCGATGAAAATGACAAGCTGGCTCAGATTCTGGTCGATAAGATCATCAAAGATGTGGTTGAAAGGAGGTAGGCTAAGATACTTTCTGACTTGTTCAACCCAGTTCTCAGATAAACAGAGCATCTTGTGATAAGGGTCGATCTCCGCGTTTATCGAGTTAATGTTTTGATGGTCAGATTGAATTTCTTCCATGTCTTTTGGCATCTTTGAGACATTGTTCTTCGAAGTTTGCTGTTTCCAGCACATTTGAAGGCTCTGTATCTCTTTGGCACGCTGGAACAGCAATCTAATGTAGTTATATCTATCTGCCAAACGCAGAATATACTTGGCCATGGCTTGTTGGACAAGGCGTGTGATTTGAGCCAAAGTCGCATCGGCATCCTCAAAATTATAATAGCGTTCAACAACCCCGATAAAGGAGTTTGCAATAGCGTTTTCTATAGAATCAGGGTATGGAATAAACTTGTCCAAAAGGGATTCGAACATTTCAAACATTATAACCTCAAGGTCCGCGTTTAACCAAGCTTTTTTCAAGCCATCATTCGATATCGGCAACTCGCCAAGGATATGGGTTTGTTGATCCATAATGATTGGCTCATTTTGATGTAGGAAGAGATCAATAGAATCATTTGGCTGGTAGCGAATTTGGTTAAGACGATCAACCACATCTACGAATATCTTAGTCATTGACTCTAAGGTCACATTTACTTCGTGAGTATATTTTGATATGTCATCAATGCTTTGATTTTTGTCTTTTGGGGTTATTTTCGAAGTTGAACTCTTTAGCATCTGACAAAGTTGGCTTGTAACATCAGCATAGAACTCGGTCCACTCTGTTAGAGACTTTGGGGCACCAATTACATCTTGAACTTCAATCACCCGGGTCCAGTTGAGACTACTCCAGTCTATAGGATAGGAAACAACTTGGGAAGGGATGCTCTCATGTTTTTCCTTACAAATGTGATCGTAGAAGGTAGATAAGTGTTGTGCCATCGTGCTAATTGAAGTATGTATTTCTTGGTTCGTTTTGGTATGATCCATGTATTCCTCGATCCGTGGCCAGAATTTATCCATTAGGGAGTCATTGTTCTTGATGTGCGCAGACAACAGGATTTTTAGAAGGCCAATATCGGTTGCATTCAAATAGTTCGGGTTTATATGGTCACACAAAGTATTAAAAAGCGGCTTGATAGCCACAGATATCTTCTTCAATGTTTGGATGAAATAAGCACTTTGTCTATTATAAGCTGGCTTCTGTATTAGAGAAAACCAGCCGCCAAACCAATTGTCAATGTCCTCGAGTTGGGTTATGGCCTCAAGTTTCGTCTGAAATACGCTATCAATATTCTTTTCCTGCTCAACCAATAGGTGAATCTCTTTCTTTATATTCCCAATTATATCCACAACTTTGTTATAATCCGACTCCAATGAGTTAGTGTACCACTGATATGTCTTTGGTAGCTCTTGAATTTGTTGTTCAATAGCATCGATGGCTTTATCTAATTGCAACATACTCTCGATCTTAATGGTAGTAGCTGCATGCGCCTTTGCAAGTTGTACGGCGCTGTCATCACTTTCTGATGTGCCACTAGAGCTCTGTTGGGCTACCTGCTCATCATTATCAACTCTTTCAAACCTTGTAACATGCTTTTTAGCATAAGACCACAAAATATCAGCTGACCACAGCAACTTACCACAAACATCTTCCCTCTCTGGATTGTTTGAATTCGCCAATTCATTGGTCAGCTGCGATATATCAACTAGATTCCAAATATTGTCCTCTTCAGAGACAACAGGTTCAACACTAGCCAAATTCTCACTACTGTTCTGATCAGAAGCAACAGGTTTAGCATTAATCAAACATCCAGAATCAAACCAATCCCCACAATCATACCAATACCCACTATTGCTCTGATCAGAAACTGCAACGTCAACACTAACCCAATGCTCACTATTACTCTGATCAGAAACAGCAGATTCAAAATCAATCAAATTCCCGCAATTAAGCAAACCATCATTGTTGGCCTGGTTAGAAGCAACTTCTAGTTCATTTGGGCTAGAGTTTTGCGGGTTGTCTAAACTAGTTAGCTTGTCATCCGAAGATTGCTCCGATGCATTCAACTGCTTGGAAGCACTCTTATTAGCCAACACAAAAATCAGCACGTAACAGAATACTATGACTCTTAAGACCAAATATCTAGGCCTTATTAATCTAAACTTAAAGTCCATAAATCTTAAGTTTCTTCGGCTTATCTACTTACCAAAATTCATTTATCACTAGCCATTTATTTACAAGCAAACAAGCAAACAGGCAAATAAGCAAATAAGCAAACATTTAATATTCATTAATCAAAACCCAAACAATAGATACCATTAACACTATCCCAAACAAAGAATAATTCACCCCAATCGAACTTTCAACCAATTTCTATTTAAATACTAGCCCACTATCTCTAGAATCTCTTCAAAACAAAAAACAACTCAATATTATCAAAACAACTCTTTATTTAGATTACTATTTACTTCAACCCATCACACTACTAAAGAAGAACTTAACTTAAAATGTACCAACAATCAGGTCGTCCTTTCCCAAAAAGGAAACAACGGTTTTATTGCTGCTAACAATGTACTGCTTTGCTAAGCAAGCAGCGATCCAGGGGGCAAAAAAAAGACTAAATATCTAGTGCCAAACCACTCAACCCGATTATCTCTATACCAGTCCAACTACTAAATAACATCCCACTACCAATAAATCACTTCCACTCCAAGCTACCAGATCTAACCCATCTACTTACTTTTAACCCATCTACTTTATGTCATCAATCCATAGCTACTCTGTAGCCTAAGAACTTAACCTCTACCAAAATCCTTTGCCTCTGATCCCAACTCAACTCAACCCAACTCAACTTAATCCAATACTTAACTTAATCCAATACTAAACTCAACTTAACCCAATCCAATCCAACCTAATACTAAACTTAACTCAATCCAACCCAACCCAATACTTAACTCAACTTAATCCAATACTAAACTCAATCCAATAAGTGTTTTATTTCAACCGTATTAATGTAACTGTTGCATTTCAATTGTCATACACTACACACTAAACCATTTGGATGCTTTTGCTACTTACTAAGACTTCTAATGGCAAGATGCGCTTCCGGCCATTAACACTGCAAATAACATAGCTGGCTCGGTCTTGCACAAAGATTCCCCTTCTTTTGAACAGAAGCCGGGCGGCCTTTTCCAGCTCTTCAGCCTCATCGGGCGAAAGTTCCTCATGACGACAGACAAGTTGATCCTTCTCCACGGCCAGAACTCTTTTCTTGTACCCAATAGCAATCACCTGGCAAGGCGTGAGATAAGGGAATCCACAGTAAGTATAGCCACCGCCAAAGATCCAACTGGCCTTCTGCTCTAACTCAGCAGTCATCTCAGCTACAGCTATCATTTCCAAAGCAGCCATTAAATCGGCACATGGTTTAAGACTAAGCACCATTCGCTTGCGCTCGCCGCCAAAGCACGAGTTCATTACTTTGGACATAGTTGAGACAACTCGTTTGGCAAACAGAGAAGGAATGTAGATTTGTGCTTTAGACGGAGTAGGAACCGACTGCAAAAGAGTTTGGTACGCTTCAAAGGTTCTTTCATAGGGAATCTCTTCGGCCTTAGTTGCTCCAACTCGCCAAATACGCAAAACATCTTGCTTATTCCTGATTAGATCGGCACTAGGTACGTTTTGAATTCGCTTATCAACTGCAGCTTGAATCTTAGCAATATCCACAAAGGGAATTAAGCACAAAGACTCCCAAACAGCCTTTTTACCATCTTGATCAATAGTAAACTCAGTCGGATAGTACTCACTTAGTTCAGTAAAGACACCTCGAAGCGCACTAGGCAGTAAGTCCTTATTAGCCGCCGGAAGAATACCTAGAAGTTGCACAAAAGGAGAAATAGGTCCATCACGTGCGTATCCAGTTCTTTCTTCTAAATCCTTTTCTATCTCTAGACTAGACCCATTAGGATTCTCAGCAATAAGTATCTTAAGGGCCTGTACAACATCAGTTAAAAAGACTGAATAGTGCTCTGGATAAAACCAACTCCAAGAATCACATTCAGCAAAGTAGTACTGGCAAAGCCATTGTAAACTCATCAAATAATCAAAAGTATGATTTACATCAATCTTCTTTTCCCGGTATCTAGTTTCACGCATTGCATCCCAAAGCAATTGTCCGGCCTCTTTCCCGGCTGAATCTATCACTGGTAAAGTCCGGGTGGCTTGAACTTGGGCGGCAGTAGGTTGCTTGGCCAGTCGAACTGCTTGTATCTCCGCCTTAGTCGTATACATAGGCGCTCCCCCGGCCTTGACCAGTCTTTGGTTAAATAACTTGGCTGTATTAACGAGTGCAGCACTTTCTTTAGCTAAGACTCGTTCTAGTACGCCTCGATACGTATATAACTTCTCTGGTGGAGATAATTGCAAGGCCTGGTGGACATTAAGACAGCGCTCATAAACCACTACTTCTTCTAAAAAGAGGTAGAGAGCTCCCCAATTAATCCGACCGTTCTTATGCAAAGCCACTCGTGTCCTTCGCCGGTAATCACGATACAAAATCAGCAAACTATCAAATGAAACTAACAAATTGAAAATACCAGGAACAAAATCATTACCAAATAAGGCCATAATAAAAACAATATCATTAACGGCTTCATTAACTGCTTTCTTATCATTAGCTCGCATACCTGTTTCTAAGCACAAGTACTCCCGAATAATATGGGCGTGTAAGAAGATAAACCCACCAGTACGGTTGTTCCGGAAGTCCATCTCTTCCCTTAGTATTGAGAAGTGGGGCATAGAGGTCAGAAGAGTCAAAAGGATTAAATCAGCATCTAGTCCATGAATACAGTGTCGCTTGGTACTGCACTGTTCAGCTGTGTTTTTGATATAAGAGATAATCTTATGCTCTCCTTCGCCGGGAACACGATGGCCTGAAAAGATAACAGTTACTTCGGACCAGATCTTAGCTTGAGCTGCTCGTCGTTTGGCAATGAACTCTAGCATTCTTTCTTGTAAGAACTCCATAAACTCAGTGCCTGGTGAAATGCAGTTGGGATCAAAACCGACGGTTGGCTCGGCTGCTATCTTATAGAAACGACGCGATCTTTGTTGGTTCATTTTCATGCGGCAAACAGGTCCATCTACTGATAAGTAAAGTAGTTCTGTTGGTTTTACAAACGAAACAACACTCTCAACATAGGCCCAGATATTCTCGGCCATATCATCCCATGTAGGCTCTTCAACTTGGCCTTTTCGGCGCTTTCCATTATCATGAGTTTGCATATGAATGATTCCATTCATATCTATATAGAAATTCTCGTATGTACCACGAGTATCTTGGTTTTCAATTGAAAGAGGATATCTTTCAGTAAGCATCTTGAAGAAGCGTGGAATACCCATGAAAAAAATGCAAAATAGTGGTTATATTGGGTTAGTATAGAAACTATCTAGATCTAGAACCAAATAATACATTGTTTAGTTGAGTTGGGTTGTATTTGGTTGTATTGTGTAGTGTTTGCTTGTGATATGTTATTTTTTGATTGGTTTGGGTTGGTATTGGATTGAGTTTTTTATGTTAGTTGGACTGATTGGTTAAATTTCCTTTTTTGGTAATCTGATTGGGTTAGTATTGGGTTGGGTTGAGTTTGGTTGAGTTTAGTAGAGTTGAGTTGAGTTGAGTGGTGGTGTAGTGCGGGGTTGGGTTGGGTTAGTCTTATAACGTGGTTGGTGTTTTGTTGGTGTTGAGTTGTGTTAATGTTGAGTTGTGTTAGTGTTAGTGTTTGATGGATGGATGGATTGGATGGGATGGGATTGGATGGGAAGAAGGCAGTGGTGTTTGCTGGTTATTGGTGGATAGGGGTTAGTGTATGAGGGGCTGGATGGAATTTTTGGGGAGAATGTTCCAGGCTGTTTATGTACCTGGGTAGGAAACAGATGTGAAACCTGAATTGAAGGTATTTAAGGAGTAGAGTGTGTGTTAGTATGCATATGCGGAAGTTTGCAGTCGGAGTGGCTGTGGTGCAGCTGGCGCAAGTAGTGTGGGGATTAACCTATGACACATGCAAGGTCGTGCCGGCCGCTGGTCTGTCAATAATCAAGTACTATCGCGAGAAGTGCGTGCACTGCCAGCGAATTGCACCTAAGATAACCAAAATCATTGATTCAATTGAAAAACACGGAACACCCGTAATGGGATTGATGGTTGACACGGATAAGTGCCATGATGAAGGTGTAAAGCTAGAGGCTATTCCAACCATAGTAGTTCAGAACAATGGGCTAGAACTCCTGCGGTTTTCGGGCGATCGGCCGTACACTGAAATTGCTGAAATGATAGGTAAAGCGACTGGAATATCCACATCGGTCTTTACGGCTATGCCAGAGGCGCGCAAGAGCCTTTTACACCTCACAAAGAGCGACTTTTTATCTGGATTTGCTGGTCCATGGGTCATCTACTTTGAAGATAGCTATAACCATGTGGTTGAGGACATTCTTTTACAGACATACAAGGCCTTTGATAATGAGATCAAAATAGCTAAGTATGTGGGCGCAGACAAAGAAATAGTTGCTGGTAGGTATTACATCTATGACTTCCCTGGTATTCTGGTGATGTACGATGGCATTCTTATGCGGTACAACGGCGAAATGACCCTAGCGGCCTTCCATGAATTTTGCAGTCGCTTGGTCGAGCCTAGTTTCAAGGAAGTTACGGCTGAGGAACTACAGAGCGTCCAAACCCCAACCTTTGTGGTCTTTTATTCGGATCCAATTCAAGCCAACCGGACTTTCCGCCGAATAGCTCATGATCTGAAAATGAACGCCATTACTCACAAGATGAAGGTCGAGGCCAATGAAGGCGAACAAGTTCTAAGACTGGCTGTCTTTAAGAACGGCACCAAATTCTACTACAGCGGAGACATCAACGATGAAGGAAGCGTACGAGAATGGCTCTTCCACTCCCACTTCCCCAATACTTCTAAGCTATCAATGGACAATTTCTACTCTATCTTCCATGGACTCAAACCGGTCATCTCCATTATAACCGATGGTGGAAACAACCGCGAGATTTCTATCTTTGAAGAAGCAGCACTGGCCCACAACCGCGGCAACTCATCCTCGCCCTACGTCTTTACCTTTATAGATAAGAAAGAATACCCCAAATTCACCGAAACCAACTTTGGACCGTTGCATAACAAGCCATTGGTGGTCTTCTTCAACCCAGAGAAGCAAGTCTTCTATGGCGAGCGAATTAAAGCAAATGAATCGTTTGATGCTTATCTCCAAAGACAAATCCAAGCATTTGAGTCGCAAACAATCCCAACCTACACGAAAGAAGCGCCACTCTCCTACAGATGGATTCTACTGGCCGCTGGTCTTATTATTGGAGTGGGCTCAATAGCCAAGCTTGGGCTAGCAACCAGAAAGAAGTTAGCTCTTGAATAAAAGCATAGTTTACAATTAAGTTAACAGTCTCATGTGCCAATATTATGTCTCCTTTATTGTCCTAGTGCTAGTGTGGAGTTCAGGTTATTGACTAAGAGGTTAGGATTGAGTTAGGATTGAGTTAAGATTGGGTTGGTCTTGGATTGGGTTAGTCTTGGCTTAGAACGCTTGGATTGGTCTGCCATCTGGTTCACAATCCTCACCATCTTCATGGTGTTAGTTATTCGCTCGCTGTCTATAACTTTATGAAGTCTGTATTTGTCCTCATACATTTTCCAGTAACCTATGAATTTATCAAACTTGATCTCGCTTAGCTTTTCGTCCAATACCAGGTTAGGCACATAAAATGCCAGGAGAGCCAATATAAAGTGTCCATCTTTACTAATCTTCCCAACTTTTATCTCAGTATCACCAGTCAACTTCTCCAAATGATTTTTCTCTAACAATCTGCCGCAATTTGTGATTAACATGGTGTTGTCATCCTTTAAGTTCAAGTTTATCCCTATTCGTCGATGCGACCCTTCCGACGGATTAATAGCGCGCAAGAAGCACACTAACAAACCATTCCCCAACAAATCCGAACCACAATCTAAATTCTGAACAACTAAGTCTCCTTTGATTAGACTAACAGGCCTCATACCGTCCGCAAACATCCTATACTCTTTGTTTGTCCAGCTATCTGGGAAGTGTATAGTAACCACACCCGAAACCAAAATATGCCATCTTTTCTTCGACGCATCATAATCAAGCTTCAGATAATTTGTTAGAGCCAGCACATCAGTCGCTGCAGCCTTTTGCTCACTAGAAGGCACCCATACCATCTGCAAGGCTCTATAAATACCATCTTGATCCCTCGTTCTTTTCTTTAATGCCTCTGCCATATCTCTCTCCATTTCCATATCTGAAGTCCTACTTGGCATACTTAATTTTAGCCTTTTAGCATCTCTTCTTTGGGCCAAACTGCTATCACTTCTAGGGGCAATAGTCCCATTGCTACAATAAACACCCACCTGCAGTCCTATTATAAATCCATATACTAACAGTCTACTTCCCACTATCATCAAACAGAAACTACCAAAAGTCATTAATTTATATCCTCAATCAAGTGATAACCAGCCAATAACAAACTAATACTAATCCAATAACCCGGCCAAATTAAACAATCCCTCCTCACAATATAACTTACCACACAACACCATTACAATACTAACCCCATCTCAACACTTAACACACCACAACTCAACCCAACTCAACTCAAACGCCTATCAATGAGTATAAAGCAAGCAGCCTATACTTTTTTATGCAGTCTAAGGAAGAGAAGCTTCCCTTTTTCGGAATGGTCTTCGTAGTGACCGGCGAAACTGAAACACCACGTGAAGACTTAGTTGCCCGAATTCGCGAACTTGGCGGAAAAGTAACTCTTTCGATTTCAAAAAACACCACCTATCTATTAGCCGGTAAAGAACCAGGACCATCTAAGATGAAAAAAGCACTAGATCTGGGAACCAAGATCATATCTGAATCTGATTTCGTTGCCATAACCAAAGATTACATTGTTCAGCCCCAGGAAGTTACACGAGAAGTAACTCAGTTGAGTAATGAGAAGTGGATAGATAAGCACCGGCCACAAAGCATATCTGAACTAGGAGGAAATAGTAGTGCAGCTGATCAAGTAAAAGTCTTTCTTATGGCCCTTAATCGTAAGCCCTTGATCATTGCCGGTCCTTCGGGAGTAGGCAAGACTTTATCTGTCTATTTAGTCGCTAAAGAGTTAGGCATTACCTTGATTGAGTATAATGGAGCTGATTGCCGTAATAAAGCGGAAATTGCTAATCTTTCAGTCTTTTCAGCCCAACAGACTTTAACGGTCATGGCCGGAATGCACCGGAATAAGGTTATTCTTCTGGAAGAAATAGATACGATGGGGGCCAATGATAGGGGCGGACTTAATGAAATTCTTACTTTGTTCAAACAAACTAAAGTTCCTATTATTATGACGGTTAATGATAAGACCAATCCTAAAATCAAAAGCATTCTGCCTAAGTGTAAAGTTATTGTTTTTCAAAAATTAGATAGCCGGACTATTATCAATACTTTCAAAAAAATAGTAACTAAAGAAAAGATATCTATTGCAGATAATACTTTAGCTCAAATTGCGGCTGTTTGTGGTGGTGACATGAGGTATGCCATTAATGCTCTACAATGTCTCTGTCAAAAAGGAAGTATCTCTACTGAAGACATTAAGGCCCTAGGTAAGGAACTAACTACTACTAATTTGTTTGATACAACTAGGACTTTATTCACTCGTAATACTTCTATAGACCGAAGAATGAAAGCTTTCTATTCCGACACTCTCCTCTCCCTCATGATGGTCCATGAAAACTACCAGGAAAGTCTTATTAGTCTATCCAGTGCCGCCAATACGGCCGATAGTTTAAGTCAGGCCGAAATCCTCTCCTCACAAGTCTTCTACCAAGGCGAGAAGAACCTTTTCCCTATTGCTGCTTACTATACCTGCATTAAGCCCGAACTACGTTTAAGTACTCGCATTAACTTTACCAAGTACTTAGGATTCTCCACTACTAAAGAGGCCAAGTACAAAAAGATCGCTCGTCTTCTTAACCATTTCAATACTGGTGGAGTGTTCACTAGTCGTTCCTTACACCACCACCTGGCCTGGCTAGCCACTTTCATTGCCGATAAGAAGGTTCTTCCCGCCGCCAAAAGCCGCCTAATCCAGCAACTTCAAATCGACAAAGAAGACTTCCAACTTATTGCCGACCTAACCAATACTAAACTCTCCACCGCCAAAATTGTCTTCCCCCACAACTGGGATAACTAACTCAATCTAAACCCATCACAATCCTAAACCCAACTCAACTCAACCTAAACTTAAACCAAATAAACAACAACCACCATCTTATCTTATTTTAATCTCGTCTTATCGAAATCAAAATATCAATTTAAGACCACATTAACCCCTCCTAAACCCAAACCAAACCCCTTCTAACCTCATCCTAATCCATCACATAATATCACCTAACTCCATCCTAACACACCCCAACCCAATACCAACCCCATCCTAACCCAATACCAACACAATACTAACCACCCCTAAACCAATCATACTAAGCCTTTATTATGTCCAATCAGTGTGTTTGCTATGGAGAAAAAATACAAGGAGAAGGAGAAGACCGAGGATGACTACCTTAAAGAAGTCGAGCGTATCAATTACAAGACCGCCCTTGAAGCTCAGAAGACGTTAAACTCAATTAGCAAAACAACTAGTAAAACTCAAGCAATTCTCTCAGAACAAAGAGAGAAATTAGAAGACATTATGTGTGAAGCCGATTCTATCCTCCAAAATGTCTCTAAAGGCAAGGAACTTTCCGTCAAAATGCAACGTGCTAGTAAATTCATTACTATTGGAGATAAAATAAGTGATAAAGTCAAAGGCATCTTTAAATCAACGCCTACTAAACGACCGCCTCTAGAAACACGAACTGCTCCCCTACAGTGCAGTATTCCTCTTAAAGAGCCCTATACTGCATGTCCACAAGAGGATGAAAATCCAACTGAAGATTCGACCAACGCAGTCCTTCTATCCATTCGTGATGGACTCAAGGACCTACAAACCCAGCTTAAGTCTCAAAACAGAGAGATAGAGGACCAAATGCCTCTAATCAAAGAGATAACAGAAATTAACAAAACTTCAACTGAAGATGCCGGGAAGGTCCTTAAGAATCTCAAGAAGTTGTAAGCAAGTAAATATACGGCAAGCAACCCCTTGAATTTTTCATGAAAACCCCTCTCTCGTTGTTGCGGCTGCACCGAGAACTGGAAGACATTTCTATTGCCGCTGGGGATACATTGGCCTTAGAAACGTTTGCTGATGGCTCGGCCCATTTGACATGGCATTTTCATATTAAAGATGGGATTTACGCTGGACATAAGTATCGGTTTCTAATCAAAATCAAAAACGACTATCCTTTTTCGCCTCCTAAACCGGTATGTCTTGATCCGGTGCTTCATCCTTCTATTGATCGACTGGGCCGGGTCTGTTTAAACATTACTCGGGAAGACTGGAGTGTGCGCCAAGGGATTCAGGCGGTTATTTTTGGTGTATCTTCTATTTTCTATGACATTCCGTGTGAGGATCCTCTTAATGCGGCGGCTTTAGAGCTATTCCTGGAAAGTCCTGATAAGTTTCAGATAGCAGTTCAGCAAACTTACCAAAACGGGCAATAAAATATTTATATGAAACACTTAGTTTGGATAGCTGGAAGTTGGCTTTCTTGGCGTGGGGCGAACTTTCATTTGGCGGTTGAGTATTTTGATAAATATTTGGGGTTATATTATGAGGGTAGATTGGTGGCTGAGTTAGAAACTGAGTCTAAAATCTTATCTGTGGGGTTAGGAGAGAGATTAAGTCTTCTGTTTGCTTCTGATCTGGTTATCTATGCTTATGATTTAGAGCGGGGCACGGTCGTAGAGGCAAAACGGATTGCCTTATCTGGGGTTGTTTTTGGACTAGCAGATCAGGAGTATATGATGGTTAGAAGCTGTACTAAGCATATGAAAGATGTACTTTGGGACCTTAGTAGGTTACGGTCGTATCCTATTAATCGGAATAGTAATGGGGAGTCAGAGCGGCAGATTATTGGGTGGCGAGTTCTGAGTAGGGATCGAATTGAAGTTGAGTATGCTGATCGGGTAAAGGAAGTGCTGGTTTATGATAATGAGAAGTTTAGCTGGATTGTGTCTACTAGATGTAAAGGGTTTAGTACGACTCTGTTTCTGGATAAGAGGAACCTGGTAAGCATTAATGACCAAACAATCACTCACTCTGTTATTTCCATAAGTCGGAGTTTATGTCAGGGCCAGACTGTCGAAGTGTGCGAGTTTAAGCCCAATAGTCTCACTTGTCTTATTAATGGCACTCAACACCGGATTTATCGCGACTTAAATGGGTTTGCCATTAATCAGCCAACCACGCCCTTCCACTCCCCAGCTAATTCTACTACCACTACTACCACCACCACCACCACCACTACCACCACTACTACTAACACCACCACTACCAACCCAATACTAACTACAACCACGCCGCATGTTTGCATAGAGAAGAACAACTTACTAATGGTGAACGGCCGAGTCCATGCTCGTTTGCTAGGCACCCCGCTCTTTTTGTCTTATGATGGCACATACCTCCATCGAGTTGATCAATGTGGGACTTTATCTATTTTCAAATTGACTGAGCGCTTAGAGTACCTACGAACTATTAATATTGCCCGAGCCGTTGATTTAGTCGGGTTTTATGCACTCTCAACGAAACGGGCCACTTTGACTCTGAGTATCTATAAAGAGAAAGTCGAAGTAATTGAACATCTAGAACGAGTAACAACCAAAAGCACAATCCAAGCAGCCAATCCTATCAAAAGTGCCTGTAAATACCGCAAAACCATTGTTACTCAAGATGTTCATGGCCAGTACACTCGCTACTATCTAGATAAAAACAAGACTCTGGTCAAAGAAGACCTTCATCCGCCAAAAGATACAGTCCAACTTCTTTACTCCGCTCCTAACCCAAATGTTTCTCTAAAGCGCTTAACCATCAGCAAGACCCACCAAACGTACACGGCTTATATCGAAGAGACCAAAACACTTAGCACTACCTTTATTAAATTCTTTGGCTTACTACATACTGGCTACTTCCATTCTGATGGGTTTAGTCTCTTTCTTTCGGGCCAGCCCAAGGTTCACTTCCAAGCACCCGTCAAAACTATGCAGGTCTTTAGCACCGCTCAACTCAGTGCTCTTCTCGTTCATCTGGCCTGTGGCCGTCTTCATTTATTCTACATTCAAAATGAACAACTCCTGGGCCGCCTGACCCTATCTGAACGAATTACGCCTGATTATCTTGAACTGGTTGATTTAGAAACCATAGCTACAGTCCAGTTTAATACTTTTAGTCTCTTTAAATACACAGACTATCTCCATCTTACTTGTTATATAACACTAACCCAGCCAATTACTTCATTTATCTACACTAACGAAACGATCTACTTATGCGGCAAACAAGGTTTATTATGTGCGCTTAGCAACGATGAGCCGGATAGCGAGTACTTGTCACCAGATAGTTCATTTGGCGTTACCCTTCGCTAAGCCATTTCTAATAAAGGCTAAATCTACCTTATGACCAACTAACTCTCTGATGTTATTCATTTGTCTGAAAATCATCACTGGCCGTTCTAGTGATAGGCCCCAGCCGATCACTCGTACATTAGCAGGCAGTCCCATGGGCAGAAGCATTTCTGGCCTAAACATTCCGGAGTTACCTATCTCCATCCACTTTTTCATCTCTTCGTGATAGGCAAAGACTTCTACACTAGGCTCGGTGTAGGGATTGAAGGCCGGCTTGAATTTGATCTTATCAATACCAAAACTTTTGAAAAAGGCCTCTAAGAATCCCATTAGATGGGCAATCGTTAGGTGCTCGCCAATCACAATTCCTTCCACCTGATGAAATTCGGCTAAATGAGTGGCATCCAGGGACTCATTCCGGAAGACCCGATCGATCGAGAAAAACTTACCTGATAAGCGGCCCTCTTTAGCCAGCTGGTATAATAAACGGGTCGTAACTGCTGTTGTATGAGTTCTTAGCACGTTCTTTCTGGACTCCTCTAAGCTCCAAGGGGCTTGATGACCAATTGAGCCGTAAGCTCCAACCGTATGTACGGCCTCCACCCGGCGCAAGTACTCACTATCTGGATCCTGGGCTGTGCTTGGGTTCTCTAAAAAGAAGGTATCCTGCTCATTCCGCGACGGATGGCGCTGTGGCTGGAAAAGAGCATCAAAGTTCCAGAAAGAAGACTCCACGTACTTCCCAGCATTCATCTCTTCAAAGCCCATCTGCAAGAAGATACTCTTAACTCGCTCTCTCTCCAAGGACAAAGGATGCAAAGCACCGGAATACTTAACCAGATTGGGCACAATATCAAAGTTGTACTTCTTTAAGCCCTGTGAGATGTTAAGATTGTGCAGCATATCTGAAGTAATATCACTAATGAGTTGGTCTGTGACATTAAAACTTTCGCCTTTCTCAATACGATAGTGGGTTGTATCTTTTTGAACAATCATCTTTCTTTTCTTCAAGATCTCAATCTGGGCACTATCTAAAGTTGTTAAATTGGCCAGGCTCTTCTTGATAGTATCTTCATTCTGCTCAGTCGCAATAACTAACGAATCACCACTAACTTTGAAAAGTCCAGATTTAATCCCGTTGTTACGGCCAACCATGATAAGCTTTTTGATCTCGGCATCAGACATAGATTGGTATACAGGATTAGTCCGGTAGTATGCATCAAGTTTAGACATTTCGACTCCTTTTTTGAGAGCAAGATATAATAGATACTCTGGCGAGTTACTCTGCTGAACTAACTCACCTGCTTCAGTCAAAGCAAGCATCTTGTGTCTAATTGGCGTGCATTTAATGCGGCCAAATGATTCGAGCTTTTTAACTACTCCAATAACAGTTACATAATCGCCCGAGATACTTGAGCTGTATAAGGCACCTTCGGTCTTAAGATGCTCGATAATAGTCTCTTCAATACTAGTCAAGTTACTCATGCTAAAAAATGACGAAACACTACGCTAAATCTTAGTTCAACCTCAAATAAGCCATAGCTAAATCTTAATTATCCCATTTCATAGCTATTGAGGTGGTATCTTATTACAGTTACCTCAATACAGAAATATCTCATTGCGACTATATCATAATTAGAGTGTTTATTGAGTTGAGTTGGTATTAGGTTATGTTGGTATGGGTTGAGTTGAGTTAAGTTGTTACTAAGTTAGTATGAGTTAGTTGAATGAACGGAATTATTGGATTATGCTAGGAGGTGCTTCGGTGGCTTTGAGAGCTTTGGCAAGTTCTGAGATGACTACTGAGCAGGTTCGGAGCACGCTGGGGTCGTTTTTGGTTTGGGACCAGTCTTGGATTTTCTTGATGGGGTCGGTGATGTTGTTGTTTTTGATTAGTAGTTTTAAGATAGCTAGGAGTTGGGCATCGGTCGATTCGTATGTTGTGTCTGGTGAATCTTCTGGAGCAAAGTTAATGGCTTGGGCATAGGACTTAATGACCTCGCAAAGGATTTTGAGTGGAGTCTCTTTCTCCATGGCTTCTTCAAAGAGACGTTGCGCAATGGTTTGTAGCTCGCCGGTTTCTAAAAGGAATAGAGAAATGGGCCAGTGCATGCCTTTGATTTTGATCATACCTGTGCGTAAAAGGTGTCTAATAAGGATAAGTGCGGTGACTTGGACTGGAGTGGAAGTATTAGCAGAAGATACGAGTGGAATAAATAGATGGGCTGAGGCATCGCCAACCAAACTACTGAAGGCCATAATAGAATCAGCAAGCGCAATTAGAGCTGTGACTTTCATTTGCTCGGTGCCATTATTAAGGATCTCAACAAGCTTAGGCATGTGTCGGCTGTTATACTCACTACTAATGGCCATAAGCTTGCCCATGGCCACCAGTCCAACTATCTGTAAGTGTGGGTCTTCTGATTGGAGTGCAACTTCAACTAAATCAATAAACGGATGAAGAGCAGAGTCTTCCCCAAAGATGATTTCATGCTCTTTGGCGAAAAAGACTCGATCGGCCATTTCTTCCTGCTCTTCCGTCGTAATCTTAGTGCTGTTCCGGCGCGAGCCTACACTAAGTCTTCTTTCACGGATTTCCTGATTGGCAAGACTCTCTCGCTTAGTCCGTTTCGGCTCTTCCGGCTTGTTGTGTTTGCCCCGAATGTTCCAGGCGGCTTCAACCCTTTCCAAGTGAACGGCGTGTTTGATGGCAATATGGCCAATTGCAAATACTACCGGGCTAAGTGAACCGGCCTGAGAAAGAGTCGTAAGTATTTCGGCTGCTAAGCCGTCTGGATCCGTGCTAATTAAGTAGGCCGTATCAATCAGACTCTGCAGTAAAGTTAAGGAATGAGGTGCAACTTTAGCCAGCATGGCTTTAAGAGCTACAATAATACGGGAAGTGTTACAAACTCGGTAGTCTAAATTACCAATCAGAATAATCACTTCAGAAAGAAGTTCGGGATCCGTAGCTGTATCTAGCAGGCCAAGAATCTTATCTAAAATAGTTTCAGAAACAGATCGGTCTGTGGTTGTAATCCGACGAAGTAGCTTAAGGTAGGGAAGTGCATTCTTATCTGCTTGGCTACGATCAATCCGGGCAATCAACCGATTAACAACTTCCAGACCTAAAATACCTCGCAGTGTTAATTCTCGAATAAATCCAGTATAAGCCAGAGCGCCATTATCAAACTGCACCATTAAATCAATTAGCTTACTAGGATCGCCATCGGCCATTCTTTTGATTTCCTCTGCCAAAGTATCCGTGGTTGTCTTGCCATCGGCAGATACTCGGTGCCACGAAAGCGTAAATAGATAAGGGAAAGTCTCTAAAGCGCCTTCTATACCGTACGAACTGCATAAGGAAATACATTGAATGATTTCCGTCACTTCACTTTTCGACCCAGTATTAAGCACCTCTTTGATGTAAGTAAGGCCTGTTTGTACGGATTCATAAAACTGGACGCAATCACGATGGTACTCGCCCTCTTGGTCTTGGTACTTCTTGATAATTTCGGGCGAAAGCATACCACCATCCAGGACAAACGGATGGGTCTCCAACGCTGCTTTAAAGAAGACTAAGGCTTTCTTTCTTACTATCTGTGTCTTGTCTTTAATTCGCGCCAAAACATTATCAACTACTTGCTGTCTAATTGTTCTTAGTACTGAGCCGACTTTAACCATTTCAGTTAGTGACTGAATGGCTTTAGCCCGACAGAAAAGACTTACATCCCACAGACGTTCTTGCAAGGCAGTGGTCAGTGCCTGTAACTCCTTTTCGCCTCTTTCCGTTGTTTCGATCTCTTGACGCAAGAACCCCGCCAGAAAGGTCGTGCTTTCAATAACTGCATTACGAATACTTGGGGGCTCAGAGGACAGACCTTGCAAGTAAATACCCAGTAGGTCAAAGACCCATTCAGGCTGCAAAGTTTCAGCTAAGGCCAGTAAAAGAGCCCCTGCGTTCTTTTGAAGTTGCGCGTTCTTACTCTTCTCGCTCTCTATCAAAATGTACTCCAAAGTCTCTTTCATCACAGCAATACCTAGAAAGACCAGTATTTCTGCTAGATAAGCAACTGGCTGTTCAGATAAGAGAAGAACAAGTGAGTGGCTTTGAATGCTTACATTATGTTGCACAGCCTCTTCTAGAATAGTGAATATTTCGTTTTTGACCTCTAGATAGCGTAATTTTGTTCTTTCAAGATAAGCAAACGCACTCTTACACAGCAGATCATAATCAGCCGATGCATCTTGACATAGATCTCGACTAAACTTAAAGAAGGCCAAAGTGGCAGTTCCATTTTCTTTGGTCTCTTTATCACCCAAAAGACTAAAGAACGACCCACCCATTCCCAAAAACAATGTACTATTATCGACATTAGCGAAGATCATTTTAAGAATATCAATTTCCATGGGATGTCCTTGAGCATTCCCAAGCACTATACTGTATTTTTCCGGTTCGGCCGAAAGGGGTTTATCTCGCAAATAGTTCACTAATCGGTCTAATTCACCTTCAGACAAACGAGTGGACATGACGTAGTAAATAAAATAGCAATTTAATCGGAATTTAAGATTAGTTTACACTTAGATGGTCTACTCAACTCACTACCAACCAAATCCTAAGCCAAAGCAACGTCATACTTAAACCTCAAGCCCCCTACCAAACCATCTATCAAAATTAGATACCAAAACCAAAACAAACCCAATACTAAATAGTCATTCCTTTATTTCCCAAGCAAACAGGTATCTATAGATATCCTAACCCAACACCAACCTAACTCAACACTAACCTAACCCAATACCAACCTAACTCAACATCAAGTTCTACTTCTTGTTCTGGCGAGTGCCTGGAACTAGATGGAGAGTAAAAGGCTTGGCTGAATCGCAGTAGAAGAACCCACGCTTCTCAATTTGAATGAAGTCTTTGGGCCGCACAGTTAGTAGACGTTCATCGCATAAGATTGTTCCTTCTTTCTTAGACTCTTCATTAAAGAGTTCGTGCGGTTCTTGGTCTTCGGGTTTCTCAGCAGTGATCAAGTCAAAATACTCAACGGTTTTGGCCTCAACATAAGAATTGGCCGGTACCCAAGTAACTTTGACTTTAACATTCTTAGGAGCAGTGTGGGTTTCCATTGCCACCAACGGATTAGTACTCGTGATTTTAAAAGAACCAACCCCCAATAAGACAAACTCAGAATTGATTTGCAGATGGCCAATGTCCGTTTTGGCCACTAAGATTTCCGTTGGCAGAGTTCGGGGTTCTCGATCTTCAGCTTCAATTGTACGCATGTTTACTCCACTTAAAGTTATCTTAAGCACTGCATCCTTCTCAATACCATGCAGTCTTTTGGCCGTTGGGTCTATTTCCTGGGCGTTTAAAGCCCAAAGCTTATCCCAGGTCTGAAGCACTGTATTCTTAGAAGGACCCTGCATGATAATGAAGTGTTTCAAAGCTTCCTTAGACAATCCTTTGCGTAAAATACCCCGGACAGTCGGCATACGCGGATCATCCCAGCCAGAGACTTTCTCATGCTCCACAAACCAGCGCAACTTCCGCTTACTCAGTACTGTATGTTTGAAGTTCAGCCGTGAGAAGTCCCAAATAACCGGACGATTAGTTAGCTCTAAGGCTGAAATAAACCACATATACTGCGGATTACGATCGCGGTACTCATTAGTACGTAGGGTTAAAGTGACACCTTCAATACTATCCAGAATAGGACAGGCAAAATCATAAGTCGGATAAACTTTGTATTTTGTTCCCGTTCGATGGTGGGGAGTATAATTAGTCCGATAAATAACCGGATCACGCATAGCTTTGTTAAGATTATCAACACTAATTTTAGCTCGTAAACAGTAAGTATCATACTCATTGGAAGATATCATACCTTCAAAAATACGTAAGTTATCTTCAATACTAGAATCTCGCCGGGGAGCAGGAATACCTTTATCCCGGTTACTGCGCATTTCCTCAACGGGAGTATTATCACAGTAGGCCAGGCCTTTACGAATCAAATCTTTGGCTTTCAAAAGCAACATATCAAAATAATCACTACTATGGGTGGTTCGGTACTTAGTAATACCTAATAAACTCAAGTCTTCCATAATGGATTTCTCGTACTCCTCCTTTTCCTTACTGGGATTCGTATCATCCATTCTGATAATTAAAGAGCCATCATATCGATCGGCAAAGTACTGGTTTAAAAGGGCAGCTTTAGCATGGCCAATATGGAGATAGCCACTGGGCTCTGGAGGAAAACGAGTTACAACTTTAAAATCAGCTGGGAGTCCGATATCAAAGGAAGCCTGATCGGTGGCTTTAACTTCTGTCTTCCGGGCCCGATTGTGTTCCTTTAACAGTTCGTCCTCTTCCGTAAGCATAGATGCATAGAAAGCCCCAACATTAGGGAAATTACCTAATTTCTTGGCTTTGTAAAGATTAACAAAAATCATTTCCGTATGTAGTAAAACAAAAATCAAAACTCTTTCCTTTTTAGGTAATGCAAATAAATCTAATTTTTCCAACTGAGGCAAAGTATCTACCAACTCGTTGTAAACCATGCATACCTTCCAAGAAGCTAAAAATGGGAGATCTTTAAGTAGTTCAGCTGCATCGGGAATTTCCTTTAGGAACTCTCCTAGGGATGTAAAGTTGCAAAACCCGCCCGAGTGTTTCTTGTTAGTCGGTTCTATCTGAATGCCTTTCACATACTTAGATAAGGCAAACGGAATAAGATAAGAACGTTGTCCAAAGTTGCATAGAATAGTCACCATAAAAATTAAAATCTGTTTAGGATATATACTATCCCAATACTATCTCAATCTTATCTTAATCTTATCTTCCTACTCATTTTCTACTATCTTAAGATCTTTTTATTGTTCTTCTTCCCTCTTATCTCATCGCTATCTTACTCCTACTTACCTTTACCTATCTCATCTCAATCTCATCTTATCTCAACCCAAACTCAACTCAAACCCAATTCAAACCCAATTCAAACCCAAACTCAATTCAAACTTAACTTAACTGAGATAAGGCCAAATAAGGTAAAATAAAATAAAAGAGATCTTCTGGTATAGTTGTTGATTTCGATTTGACTAGGGCGTATTTGATTTGGTCTATGATAGGATTGGCTGGAGTAGAGATGAGTTGAGTTAGACATGGGGTGGCATTTATTGGCGGGAGTGGATCTTAAAAAATCATGGAACGGGTTAAGAGGTATACTAAAGAAGAGAAGATTGGGGAAGGAACGTATGCTGTGATTTACGGGGGCAAAGAGTATTCAGTTAGTTTAGCTAATGCCAAAGACCCAATCGTGACAGATATGCCCCCTTTGAATGCCGTGCAAGAACGAAAGATTGCGATAAAGAGAATTAAGATAGTCAAAGATCGATCGGGGATAGAAATGTCGGCACTAAGAGAGATTAAACATCTTAAAAGTTTAGTCTCAGACTATATTATTGAAATTCTAGATGTTTTTGAACAAGATAAGCATATTCATATTGTACTGCCTTATATGGAAAGTAACTTAGAAGTAATTGTCCGTAGCAAAAAGCTGGTCTTTATGCCCCAAGATGTTAAGGCTTGGATGCTTATGATTTGTCGTGGACTTTATGAGTGCCATTCACGGTACATTCTTCATCGGGATATTAAACCGAACAATGTGCTAATTAGTCGGACGGGCCAAGTTAAACTAGCGGACTTTGGTCTTGCGACTGAATTTGGGTTTCCTGTTCGTTGTATGACCAACCAAGTCATTACCCGCTGGTATAAAGCCCCTGAACTCCTTCTAGGTAGTACTAACTACTCTTTTGGAATTGATATCTGGGCATTAGGCTGTCTCTTTGCTGAGCTTCTTTTGCGCACGCCGTATCTGCCTGGTGATGATGATGTTCACCAATTAGACCTGACCTTTCGCGCCCTAGGCACACCCTCCGAAGAAACTTGGCCTGAAATCAAAGATCTAGCCGGATATCGCTTAAACTTCCCCAAGTATCCCCCCAATAATCTTTCTGAACTCTTTGGTGCTGCGGGTCCCGATGCTGTTGATCTTCTTACTAAGATGCTTGTCTATAATCCTGCCAAACGCATTTCTATTGAAGACATTCTCGCCCATAACTATTTCAAAAACGCACCCACTCCCACTAAGCCCGGCCAGCTACCTTTTGATGTCCCACCTGGTCAGCAAAAGAACTAACTGTCTACTCCTAACCACTAATCTCACTAATACAATCCCAATCTCATTAATACAATACCAACCCTATTAATACAATACCAACCTATATTAATCTTATTTAAATAGACTACTGTGGTGTCCCGGCGACCTCCACTTTAAATATACTATCTACAGGAACAAGGTTCTTTATTAGTTGTTGAAGTTTCTCCTATCAAAAAGAATGCTAGTATGTTTTGAATTTTGATATCATAATCTCAGAATAAAAACACAATCTAAGTTTACAAGAAACTAAAATAAAAATGAACTGTTCTGATTTTGTGTTTAAGTTGAAGTTGGTTTTTGTTTATTACTAAGCCAGAATGTATTAAAGTTAAAGTTGACTTATAAATGATATCAAAATGAGATAAGAATAAATAAACGATCGGAATTATTAACATTGAGATTGCTTTGTTTATTTAGGAATACGGTTGTTGTTATCTCCTCAAAAGAAGAGATACCAATCATATCCGAGCAAAAAGGGCCAATTCAGATCAAGACTTACATTTCATTAGTAGTGCAGTTAAAACCTGCACTCTTTCCGAAAGAGTAGTGCGTTAGATCTTTCATTTGTTGTTTTGATCAAAAGCAGACTGTTTCTCCATTACTAGCTAGTTCCACAAGTATATGCTGATATTCACGTACCATGGCATTACAGTCCAGTCTATTGGCATTATTCTCAGCAAGCCTGCCTAAATAGGAGAGAAGGCTCTGAGCTAGTTGAACTGCATTCACAATTATGTTTATGGACTGCAAAGCTTCGATGCGTTGGGTTGAGCTTTGTTTCATTGTCCTCACTTCATGAAGCATACAGTTCAATAATCCAGTGAGATGTAACTCGCCACACCCGGGTACACCAGTAGAGTTTAAGAGTGGGCTCGGAATAGTAAGGCAAGATTGAGCTTTCGCAAGTGCTTTTGCATTGAAAGATAACGTTTCAGAGATCATTGCCAATACTAGTTTACACAGAATAACTTCAGTGGTTGGATCTAGACTAATAGCTAGTGCTGAACTACTATCGATGCTTTCTTCTGGCAAAGAAGCAATTGTCTTCTCCGGCCTGTCCAGTCTGTCCAGTCTGTCTAGCTTTCTAGCAATTGTATTGCCATAGTAAAGCAGCAACTCAAAGCGATTCTTAAGCCAATCTCTAGCATACACCACGTGCTCCTTTTCAAAATCTCTATTCGCCTCCGCCCACTCCCGCATATTCACACTAAACACTTCAGTACAATTACTCGAGCCAAGCCATACCTGCTGGTCACTAAGTTTCTTCCAGTTAAATCCAACGATTCGTCCTAAGTGTGCTATTAATGGACAAGCTGATTTGATTTTGAGATGAGTTAGTGGAGGATTGGCGACATTCTTACTTTCAGATATTTCAATTCTCTTGGCTATCAGCCACTCCAGCTCTACATTTATACTTAAGTATCCAACACAGTCTACATACACTTCACTCTTGTCGACTTCTAACCCAATTTCTAACCTAATTCTTTGTAGTCCCAAGGTCAATCGAGGCGTTATGAAGAGTTCCTGCAATGACTCCTTCCAGTGACCAACACGAACATCGAGAGCATAAACGAAGATAACCCCAAACACACAAACCTGTTCTATTCGGGCCTGTGGTGCATACAGCACCAATCGCTGTAATGCATATACACCAGCCGAATTACTTTCACCCCATCCAGGTATGGTTAAGCTAATTGTCTTTACTCGCTCGTCTAGAACTACCAAGCTGACCACTTGAGTATTAGTGTGAGCTATGGCCAAGAGGTGCCTGGCATTCAGTTGATCATTTGAACACATCCTAAGACCAGCCGAAACTAGCCAGTATATCTCTAGGAAATACTTGCGACTCTTGTCAAGCATCCATACAACTAACTCCTGGGTGTAATTTAGTCCTTCTTGATCCTCCCGTGCTGGTAAACAGAGCGGCGAGTCTACCAGCAACAGAAATGGCCTCGCAGTACACACTCGGGCTTTTCGGCAAAGATCCCTCTGTTCGTCTTGGGCTGGGGATGTAGTCTCCAAAGCATCACTCCACTTAATTATCACTCCAGGCCGTTTTAAACCTAGTTGGTCCACAGCCAACTCTAGCTTTAGTCTTTCGCTGACCTTAGTTGCCATAGCCTTCCCGAACTGATCTCTCTTAAGAGACACCCAAACCAAAGAGGACGCGTTAGATTCTACTTTAACAGGACTATCGATCGTGTTCAAATTAGTATCTAACCGGCCTACTGCCAAAGGCTCTATTGTCGCAAGACCATGGGATTTGTCTAGTTCATTAAGCCGGTTACATAGCTCCTTATTACGAAAGTCAATCAGCGCCAGACCAATCAACTCCACACACACTAATACCGATAATATTAAAGCCTTAGCATGCCCCAGCCTATCTTCCATTTCAAAAATCTAAGATAAAGCCTTAAAGTAAGCTCAATCTAGCTAGATAAGATCATTAAATAGTTGTTGATTTATTGTCATATTATGAGTCCATACTCGATATTCCTTACTTTAAGACACTTTTCAAGTCACTACTACCTTTATTACACCTTAATTATATCATAAATTGATATTTTGATTTAGGGTGAAATTTGAACAGGGGGGTCAAAAATAAAAAGACAAATTCCAGGCTCAGGAATTTTGATTTTTTCCTTTTTAGATCGCAATTTTACTCCCAAAACGGAGATTTCCCTTATAAGGAAAATTTCCAAAGTATAAATACAGAGAGAATTTGAGGTCCGTGGCACTGCGAG
>NW_026250658.1:0-37640 GCF_024244095.1 Nematocida homosporus | reverse complement strand
ACTCGCACCCCAGAACCTCAACTCGAACCTCTAATCAATAAACCCGACATCAGCCTGAATGATGATTTGTCTCTCGTTGAGTATATTTGGATGAGAGGTCATTATCCTCCCCTGGGGCACAACAGTTTGGATTGGATTTGTGTTGGGTTTGTGTTGGATTTGAGTTAGGTTTGGGTTTAGGTTTGAAAAATCAAATAAGTTGACGTGTTAACTTTTCTGATAAATTACCATAAAAGGAAATATCATTATTTGGGTAATAATTCAATAATAGCTAAATTCAATTCAATTTATTGGGCTAGTGTATTGGACCGGGCTTATTGCAACTTCTAGCCTACACGGATGGTGTAATATACTGGAGGAGGGCCGGCTGGGTTAGAATAAGCAGGCTTCCAAATGTTTTGCTTTAGAGCTTTTATTGTATCGCAATAGTCAAAATAGTATATGATAAGAAGAAGGATTTGGAAGCTAGAGAGATATTCTCAAAATGTAGGAATCCTTTCTACAAGCATTGTTGTTGATCCAAAAAGAGGCATAATCAGAATTTGCAAAAATCAAATATAAACGTCTAAATCAAATAGTTTGGGGTGTAAAAAGACATGCTGTTCAGAATATTTATATCAAAACAAGAACTATATTCATATCAGCGAGCTCTTAAACTCTTAGATTATTTTCATGAAGCTCCAAACTCTTTTGGTCTAATTTAACATAATTTAACATAATTTATCGTTTAATCACATCTTAATTGCTAACTTTTACCTTCTAAAACAAGATAGAGTTGTTTAACTCTCTATAATTCCTAGATCACTACTAACTTTGTAGTAATCCTAATACTAGCCAAATACTAAGTCCATTTTAACTATACACACTCTATTACAGACGCTCTTTGAGATAAGTGGAGTCTTTTATTGAATAAATAAGAAGGCGAGTGAGAGATGACGTCATATTAAGTTAATGTTAGTAGTACTAAGTAGGAAGTAATTATATTGGTATTGGGCAGTGGTCATGGCAGTACTATAATTACTGGTAATCCCGAGTGTTTTGATGTTTGGGTAATCAAGAAGAAGGTCTATCTGAACGTCATCTGCTGCATGCAATATGACAATAATCGACTGTCTAGGCATTCTCTGACATTCTTTACTTAGCAGCCACCAAGTGGGCTGGGTTAGTTTGGGCTACCTTTGGATATGGTAACTAGCCTCTTCTTAGATAAGCTAATGCTTTTGAATCGACACCTGCTCGCAAACCTTTTAGCTGCTTCTTATCATTGATAAAATCGCTATGACCTATTTCGTTTCTGTTACGTATTCGGAGCAAGCATATCTGTTCAAAAGTACCACGGTTGCATGCCGTAAATAGTAGGATGGTCTGGGCATCGCGCCATTGGTCTTCCGACAAGAGAGTTTTCATCTTGAACTTTGTCTGGTCTAAAGGGGGCATTTTAAATGTTTGGATCGTATTAATACAGATAGAAACAGTATTAAAGGGAGAGTACTTTACCATAGCCACTGCAATGCGGCTAGCGCAAGGTTCTTTGTTTTGTAAATGTACAATGAGTTTAGTTAACAACTGCTGTCCCTTTATATCCTTTATCGATCTTACAAACTTCCACCAATCAGGACAACAGATTTCTATCTCTCTGGCCTTAAGATTTAGCCCTGGCTCTTTCTTTACTGCCCAGAATTTGCTGTCTGGTACCCAAAGAAGAAACTTGTCCAGTAGCAGTGGGTAGCCTGTGAATTCTTTCCCGGCCCTGGTCGAGAGTTTTGGTATGATATGTTCAATGCATGGTTTTCGCCTTTGAGCTATTGACACTACGTTGTAGGCTTTAATTTGGTCATGCAGAATCAAATAATAGGCATTCATGAGTGGGCGTTGCTGATGTAGTGTAATTGTCTCGTCAGGATAGGCCTGGGACTTAGTTTGGTCAAAGCCAAATGGTTCAATTGGTTGTTGAAAGGCATACTTGGTGACACTCGATTCACAGGTTAGGCAATCATAGAAGAGGTAAGCTGCGGTCAGAGCTCGTTTCTTGATTTCCAAGAACTGGGAAGAATATGATCCTGTTACCGGCGGGGTCAGTGGAAAGAACCGATCTGGCAAATTAACCAGCAAAATAAATGGCATATTCTGACTCAGATCGATCTTTGCCTTGTTGAGCAAATCAATACAGCCAAGCCTTCGGCAGCTCCCACCTAACCTGTGCCATTCAAACACAAACGACATCCTTTTGCAAGTATCACAACTTAAAGGAAAGAGATCCCTGCACATTTGAACGATCCCGGAATAACGCGCGGGGCGTGCCTTCCGAGTCAGCAAGAAGTAACAAACTCTAACCCACTGGTTTGGGATGCCAGGAACTGGCACAAGCCGCTGCCAGATAAAAAACATAGTATTGGACGACTCCGTAGTCCAAACGATTGTGTTGTTAGTGTTGTTATAGTTTACTCTGTTTATATAGCGCATGTGATAGTGTATAGGCGGCTGCAATACTTGACCCTCGCGGATATAAGTCTCCGTTAAAGATGGAATGATTGAGTTGACATCGCTTACCCTGTCCAAGCTCGTTTGACGCAAGTCTATATATACTTCTTGCACATTCGCTAATGGATCCAACCTAGCAGCCGACATCAGTTCATTAAACAACAATCCGAATACAATACACAGTTTCCCTTTAAACATTGCTTATGGTGCTTTGAAAGATATAAATTGGTATAAAGCGTATCTAGGGGCTATGGTGATATTTTGTATTTGTGATTTTATTCTATCTACCTAATAACCAAAAGGTTGCATGGTATATATCCACCCAATCCATGGCTGCAAAACAATCATTGGGAATATAATATCCAATATTAACTGTTGTGTCCTCGCCGACCTTCACTTCAAAGTGAGTTATCTACAGGGGCAAAGTTCTGGAATACTTATCGGCCTGGCACTGATCGCAGCGAACGCGATTAAATCTCGAAGTAGAAATCACAATCTCAGATTAGTATTTATATTCTGAGTTGGTGAACTATCTCAAGATGATGTACGATAAAGAAAGCCTAAGCTATACTAACCCAATACTAACCCAATTCGTCCTCTTCAAAATCGGTCTTTAATCGAATATGTTTGGTTGAAAGGCACTGTCCCTTCCCCGGGGCACGACACCAAACCAACCCAACCCAACCCAACACTAACACGAACCCAAACCAAACCAACCCAATACCAACACCTTATTTATCAGTTAAAAATACCCTATGCTGGTTTTATTTTGATAGGAAACCCAGAATAGTCACTACGCTTCGCTATTATCATGTATGAATAAAATGACCAGTTCTTCGCATAGGAAGCATTTTAAGTGGGCTAGGCTTATGCCCGTTACATTAATTACAAGTTACTGGCACCAGAACTATCTGAGGCAAAATACAATCTTTCCATTTCGGAATCAAATGCCTCTTCTTCTCGGAACCATATATCCTGTTGGGCCTGGTTGAGAATGGGCGTAGGGGCCCATCCATTCACCATCTCAATAGGACATTTGCCAGTGGCTGGATTTACGCGCTGGTTTAAAATAATAACAGCTGGGCACAACAGCCCGTACCATTTTAGTGGTTTGTTGTTTGGATTGCCACCAGTCTTCCTATTATAGCACTTATGGAGTGTTCTGATTAGTGTTTTGTTGGCGCGTCTTACTTGCCGCAGACCTGGCAAATATTGTGAGCGTCCTTGCCAGTGCTCGATTCCCATGGACTCTAGAAGCTGCTTCAAAGCGGGACTAGCAAACACCCGGTCATTCGTTTGCAACAGCCGTGGCGGAGCACGAGACGCAAAGAGCCGATGAAGGGCCTGAGTAACACATTCGGCTGATTTGTGCACCATTGGCACGGCTGTTATGTGTCTAGAGTAGAGATCCAAAAGTGTCATAATCCAGCCATATCCGCCATTGGCAGGTCGAAATTCTCGCATGTCAATACACTCGACCTGCATGTGCCTCCATAACAGATTGCTTGCGACATATCGGCTGGGTTGTGGCTGGTTTTGGCAAACTGAACAGGCCTGCCACAGTTCAGGAAGTCTTTGAAGTGGAAAGCCAAAATAAAGCTGCTGGATTGTTGTATTGAGAGTGTCTATTTCAGCATGGTTCTGAAGATTGTGTAGCTGGTAAAAGATCTTCTGTATCTGCTCTTCATCGTCGTGCGCAACGGGATCAAGTAGGCGTTCGGTCTTAGTATCGTAGTAGTAGAGATTGTGTTGCTTAAGACGGAAACATTCGGCTAGCGCTTCCAGCTCTTGCCGCTCAGACTCACTCAAACTTGAAAGTAAGGCATTCTCACCGCCCAGGTAGTTAGTGAGCTTGCTAATCTGCTGCTTGGTTAGAAGTACTTGTGCCATTCCAGAAATCAAACTCAAAAGCTTATAAAGCCCTTATAAACTACAGCATGTCACTGATTTAGTCGCTTTGGACGTACAACAACTTTATTCCTCCCAGACAGCTTACCAATGACCTTCCAAACTAGCTATTGAAATGTATGCCTCTTGAGACCCAGCAGGCTAAGGTTCCAAGACTTAAGAGCTAAGTAGCTGCAAATAGTAAATGACCGAACCCACCTAACTCACCTCACTCACCCCAACTCAATACTAACTCACCCCAACTCAATACAACTATTATACATCATTTATTCGACTTTGTCTTAAGTATTACTTTGGCTAGCAAGTCTGAGTGACACCTCTGGGGCTTAGTAGATTAGTCTAGCACGTATTTCTGGTAGATGTGATTAATCAGCCAGCAAGCTTTAGCAAACTCATGAGCCTGGCCCGTTGCACATAATCGGATTATTTCTATAACATCATCGGGAATCACTGGCTTATCAAAAATAGGCTTTATACAGTACTTCCACACTCTTGTTCGGCCGGCAGCCAGGACGAGATCCTTCTCCTGCACAGTAAGCGGATCACCTAAAGGGTTTTTGGAAATGCTGTGCAAGGCCTGGCGAAACTTCTTGGTATGTACACGGCTGGCATTTCCCCCATCAACCAGTTCGTTAAGCCGGGCCAATGCCGCCTTTCTTTCGGTCGGACCTCCCTGGGCTAGCACAGCCAGATCATCGTATCGGTCGTTGGTTAGAACACCGGCTCGATATGAAAATAGGTCGTACGCTATTCGGCCTAAACATATCCTGTCGTGACTGATCGCTTTCTCCCAGGACTCAGCGGTTTCGTTTTCGCGGTGATTAGCCGAGCCAAAATCAATCACTTGAACGCGCTGCCCTTTCTGTAAAATGATATTCGTCAAGTTGAGGTCGGTGTGAGTTATCTTACTACGGTGCAAGAGAACAATCAGGTTTTTCAGTTGGTAGAGTATTTTGGCAACTACTCGCATGGACAGAGTCACGCGCCGACAATCTTCGAGCAATTCGTGCGGGTGTCGGAATAAACAGAATTCAAAGCGATACTTTTCTTTTGTCTTCTTATCATTAGAATTACAGCCGTGTTTCTGTTTGTACGCTTTATATTCGGAGCTATATTTCTTTATGATCGTTCTAATATACTTCTTTCTATGGGTTTTGAGTTTGATGTACTCATCCAGCCGCCGACCAGATACATACTCCATGAGCAGACATTCAAATCCGCCTTCACTAAAATAATCTAGCGGCTTCACAATCATTTGGGAATCAAAGAGCTGTATGGTTTGATGCTCGTTCTTTAATGGCCTAAGCTGGTTCTTTCCCTGGGACCCGCCCATAATCTTGGCAACACAAACTCTATTATTTCGTTTGGCCAAGAACACCCCAGGAGATACAGTGCATACTCCAAGGCTTTTCTCTAAGACTATCTCTTTTTGGTTCAAAACCTTTAGGAACTTCTTGAAATTCGCATCATGTTCGTAACGGGTTAGTTGATCGGGCAGACCGGAGGCTGATAAAAAGTATACCATGACTAAAATTGCCACCAAACTAATGGGCCGGGTACCGACCTTGAAACCTTTCAAATCGCCCATTCTGATGTTCATTAACACTAGCCAATATATATGTTTTGTCCAATCTAGAACCATTTAATAGATTAATAGATTAAATTAGGATCGAGTTGGCGTTCGGTTGGCATTGGGTTGGTTTGGTGTCGTGCCCCGGAGAAGGGATAGTACCTTTCAACCAAACATACTCAATTAAAGACTGATTTTGAAGAGGACGTGTTAGTATTGGGTTAGTATAACTTAAGTTCTCTTTATCGTATGTCATCGTGAGATAGTCTGTAAACTCAGAATATAAATACTAATCTGAGCTTGTGATTTCTAATTCAAGATTTAATCGCGTTCGCTGCGATCAGTACCAAGCCGATAAACATTACAGTACTACACTCCTGTAGATAACTCATTTTGAAGTGGAGGCCGGCGAGGACACCACAACTAGTATTGGTGTTGGAATAAGTCAAATCGTTGATTTGTTCAGTTTGGTGCTATCTAATCATGGAACAAAGAAGGCATCAAATATGCTGTAATTTAGAAGTGCTCTTTATTTCTATTGGGTTAAGGCTGGTTGGCGTTGATATTAAGACCGACAGGATAGGTTTTGGGTGGAATCGGCAAGACGGTCATATGATGATGTATTAACTGTATCTTGAGTTAAATCCAAGTCAACAACATCGTCTGGTGGGCATAATTGATCTAAATCCAAGTCTAAATCCGAATCCAAATCTAAATCCGAATCTAAATCTAAATCTAAATCCCATTCGGCTACTATCAATTCAAGTTGGCTTTCTGTTGAGTCAACTTGATCTTGCATTGAATCATCGGGTTGGTTTGGTAGTGGATTAGACTGGGTTAGTATTGGGGTGGGTTGTGCTGGTAGTGCTGATTCTGCATTAGAGTTGGCTTGGATTGGATCAAGTTGACCTTGAGACAGCTCTGGAAGGGGTTGGAGGAGTGCGGGATTAAGTTGATTCTGAGTTAGCTCTGGAAAGGATTCGGTTATTATTGCGTTGATCTGATCGTAGGTTAAATCTGAACTGGGCTGAGATGGCGCTAGATTATATTGGTCGTGGGCTGACTGTGAAGTGAGATGGTATGGGTGGTCGAAACAAGCTGCATTAATATTAGACTGGATTGCCGGGTCAATGGTGCTGGAAGATGGGCTGTCTGGACAGCCGGATGAGTTAGTGTTTTGAAGCAAACTGGTCCCATGGCTGTCTTGGCTTTGTAACGGGCTTGTAGTGCTATATCTCGACTGGGAGCCCAAGGCAGATGTACTGGTTTGGATAGAACTAAAAGAGATCTTTTGGCGCTTGCTCGGTGGCTCTTGGATTGTGTTAGTATCTTGGTTAGTAGTTTCTGATCTAGATTCAAACGAAAAAGATGCATTATTGTATGTTATCTTGGGCAGTGCGGCGGTTGAGTCGTACCGGAGCGCCTTCATCAGTTCTTCAACTATTGCTTCAGCCCAGATTATACGGCCATCATCTTTCATGTTATTTGGATTGAATACTTCGACCGACTGGATTTCAAATTGCCTAAACAGAACATGTACACCGACGTGTTCAGCAGGGTTTATATTTATCTTGAATTTAATCGGCAGCGAGTGACTAGATTGATAGTTCGAAATATTTGGTAGCAATTTATGCCAGCAACTATGGGTTATGTAGATCTCCTTGGCCAATAGGAAACAATCATGCATCTTCTGTAACTCAACCCCCTGGTTGTTCTCCCAAATCACAAACCGATCAAGTTGGCTCAACACTTCCCAATGCGAATTTATAATCGTAAGATTCGGTACCAGAGTCAAAAAGCTTAAGCAGTAGCCCTTCGCCATGTTAACAACTATGTAGCACTTCAAGCTCGAATGCAGCAAGTGGGCCAAGGATCCTTCAGCATAGTAGTCTGGCCGTTTAGGCGGAATAGCTGCCGCCCAGGCATTCTCTTCTATTCGTATGCATAGCACTCGACTTGGATGCCACTCTTTACAGTAAACGCAATCATACGTTAGAACAGCAATAGTCAGAAATCGCATCCGAATAGATACTATAACGTCATAATAGTCTAAGACGCAATATTCATTAGAGCCGTCCTTTCCTACTACTTCTTCTTGAGCTAGTATTGGGTTAGTAGTAGAAGAGTTTTGGGCCCAGTCACTCTTTTGAGCCGCTATTTTTCGATCAGTACAATCGCTGGGCGGGGTAGGAGTATTTTGCATGAACCCGTCTTTAACTGACACAATCGATGGTTGTGATTTCGCAAAGGTAGGATTAACCATCAAAAACAAAGGGAGATCCCGGTTCGGATCTATTTGGGCGTCATTAAAAAGCTTGGTCGTATCGGTAGTCACGTTATGTAAGCCATCGTGTGTTTCCCAGACAAACGAAATGTTAACGCAGTCTTGGCAAGTAGCAGGGAAAATATCCCGGAACAAGTAATGAAGCATTTTTCTAATAGTCGGTACTTCGTCATTTCTAACTATATCTATCTTAATAAGCCGAGTTTGAAGAGAAGTACTAAAGTCTTCGTAGACCGAAAAGAGATATATACCTTCCCGTGTCCGGGCACGAAGCATGTTACCATAGTTCAAAAGAAATGCACCAGTCTCTGGCTCACGATAAACATCTTTCTGATTTACCGAACAATTCAATTGGTCCACTGTAAAATGAAAGTTCAACCCATGACCGTTTAAACTAGAGTCACAAGTAAACATTGCATAATTACTCGAGCTATCTTCATTTGTACTATTTTCGGCCAAATCAGTTATTATTGAGATATGCTCAGAAGAACTACTAGTCCAACTCCCACCAGAAGTTAGTTCGGAACTAGATTGTGCGTGTATCTGAGCCACTTCAATGTCATTTTGAATTAGTAAATCGCAACTGCCAACGGCCAAACCAGTTCCCAATAAAACAACAATTATTTTCTTTATCTTTCTAATCTCTTTCATTCTTCTGCTTATTTTAGAGATTATTACTTTATCTGCTTTTATATCTTCAATGATCTATCTATTGCAACAACGCCCAATCCATTTCAATTTTAACCCACCATGCCAACCCAGTCCATCTCTCTCCACCACTCAATACTCATCCCAACTCAATCCAACTCATCCCATCCCAATTCAACACCACCCCACCCCACCCCAACTCAACACCACTCCAACTCAACACATCCCAATTCAACACCACTCTAACACCAACACATCCCAAACCAATCAAGACTTCAACCAAGATAAAAATTACTACATAACCCAATACTAATCTATATCAAAAAACAACTACCTAGTCAATATTTAATTACCGTAATGAATAAATCCTATCCCACCCCTCAGCCACCAATAATACTAACCCAGTACTTAACTTAACCCCTACGCACGTCCTTCTTCTCCACACCCATCCGACGGTGTCTTTTTCTCATCCGGCAATCGAGCCGCCTTAAAACAATAGTACACCATGTATAAAAAGCAAACAACCATCACCACCGTCATATATCGCAAAATGTTCTTCCATAAGAACAATCTCTTCCACTTCCCATCTTTCCAAATCGTCTGCATGCCCATCTCACTCCTACTCTTTTTATATCCAAATCAGTGATCATTTCTTAGTAATACTAAACCTAATCGATTACTAACCCAATAGGACATTAGAATGGGTTGGGTTTGGATTGGGTTGGTATTGAGTTAGGTGGGTGCCATTTTAATACCAACTTAGTGTAAACTTAGTACTAGTACTGTTCACAAATTGAGTTAAGCTTAGAAGATACAATAACACTACTACTAGCCCCAACCATACTAACCCAATACTAATAACCAACTTGAGCTTTCTAAATCTTCCACCTCCATTATCAACTTAATCCAAACTCTACTCAACTTAATCCAAACTCTACTCAACTCAATCCAAACCCAACCCAACTCAATCTAAACTCAACTCAATCTAAACTCAACTCAATTTATTTACTTATCTCCACTTCACTCCACACATCTTAATAAGAATCTCAAATCATTTCTACTTTTAAACGAGTAAATACATATAATGTAGATATTTATTCCTTACTACTTTAAATAACTCAATACTAACTAAACCAACTCAATTAGAGTATAAGTATACGACGAAGACCGATAAAAGACTTTCTACGACTTTCTACGAATCTCTATAACATACATGAAAAACTTACAGAAGACTCTATCAGATCTAGAAATGGCTCAAACTCGTATACCAACATAATACTCAATACTTAACTCAATCTAAACTCAATCTAAACTAACTCAATACTCAATCTAAACTAACTCAATCTAAACTCAACTTAATACTAAACCAAATCTAAACCAAATCTAAACCCAATCCAATACAAACTAAACTAAACTAAACCAACTCAATTTAATACTAAACTAACTCAATCTAATACCAACCCAAACCAAACCCCACATCATCCCCACATCAACCCACTACTAACTCAATCCAATCTAATACCAACTCATTTTGAACTTTATTTTATTAATTTTTCAGAACCCTTGTAATGCCATCTGCGCCCACAAGAACTGAAGCGCCTAAAAACGATAACTCTAATCGACCCCCACGTCAAGGAGGTCCTAGAAAGCCCAAGGAAGAGAAGAAATGGGTCCCTAAAACTAGTGTTGGAATTCTTGTTCAAAAAGGCAAGATAACACTTAACGATATCTATGCTAACAGTTTCAAAATTCAAGAACCAGAGATAATCGACTTCTTAGTAGGCAGTAAGCTTAAGAAGGACGTACTTTGTACTAGTTCTATTCAAAAACAGACCAAAGCCGGACAAAGACTTAGAATGAAAGCAACTGTTATTGTTGGTGATGGAGAGAGGAGTATTGGTATTGGTATTAAGTCAGCTAAGGAAGTCCGATCGGCTATTGAGAAGGCGACTGAGGAGGCTAAGTGCAATATGCATCCGATTGATTTTGGGTGGTGGGACCGACAGGTAGGAGAAGCCCATACGGTTAAGGTTAAAGGGTCTGGTAAGTGTGGTAGTGTTAATATTACTTTAACTCCTGCTCCTAAAGGTACTGGTATTATTGCTGCTAATTTATCTAAACGGATATTCCAGATGGCGGGTATCAAAGATATCTTTACTTCTTCAGCTGGTCGGACTTCAGCTAGTGAGAACTTTGCTAAAGCTACTATTCAGGCCTTACAGAAGTGCAATGGGTTTTATACGCCTAGTAATTGGGCTGATCCTAAGCCTATTCCTTCACCTCTTCAGGTTTATGCTGATTTGATTGCTGATTTCCATAAGAAGACATCGATTGTCGCGCAATAAAGTTCTTCTAGTATTTCATATCTTATCTTCTTGGGTTGATTTTGATTTAGTTTGGGTTGTTATTGTATTGAGTTGGTGTTAAGTTGAGTTTAGATTTGGGTTAGTATTGATTTTGGTTTAGATTAACTTAACTCAATTCAATAAGACATAAGCTATAATGACTGTAATGATGACGTCATCTTAGTAAACAAAAATAGTAAACTAGTAAACTTAACTAAACTTAAGATATTAGTAAACTAAACTAAACCAAACCCAATACTAAACCCAACACAACACAATACCAAACCCAACACAATACCAAACCAATCTAAACCCAACCCAATACTAACCCAACCCAAACTCAACTCAATCCAATCATACTATTATGTAAATTCTTTTAGCGTAGTATTGAGATGAAGCGGGAAAGAGATGAAGAAAGTGAAGATGAGGTCTTTGAAAGAAGACGAAAAGTTCACCGACAAGAAAAGACCTCTAAAGATGAAATTGAGGATCTTTTTGCCCATTCTTCAGAATCTGCTGGAGAAAGATCTGAAGAAGAAGTAGAAGATGGACAGTGGGGATTGGGTGGAGCAGTGCGAGCTGGTGTTCTTTTAGAGATATTTGGTGATGGGACTGATTATGTTAAGGTTTTAGAAAGTTTATCTTTAGTTAATTCTTCTGGACTTACTAAATTAGATAAGACTGATAGTTTAGATAGAGTTAGTAGTAGTTTTGGATTAGATAAGAGTTTAGATAAGGAGGGGAGTAGTAAAACTCTAGATAAGAATTTAGTAGTTGAAGCTGTTCAAAGACTAGTAGAGATGGGATGTATTCTAGGTGAGACTGAATTAGAAGAGTTTGTGACTAGTTTAGTTGCTGGTGAGAATAGAGTAGAAGCTTTAGCTAAGGTTTATCCCTTAATTCCTTCAGCAGCTGAAATGTTCTCTTTAACGGCCGTAGAAGAAGTCTTAGCTAGTGTAACTGATAAGGCTAAAATTATCAGTCGCTGGCCAGTTGCTCAACATCCAGAAACAAAAGCACTAGTACGTTTAGCTAAGCAATTAAAAACACCAGCCGAATGCAATCGCATGCACCGGCACTTACAAGTCTTAGATAGTACAGCTACTGAACAGGAAAGGAAGTTAGCTTTATTTATAGCCCAGCAAGTAAGTGATATTAGAGATGAGTTAAGTGGTGATGAGTTAAGTAATGTTAGAGATGGTGATGTTAGAGATAGCTTAAATAATGGTGATAATAGAGATAGTGATAACTTAAGTGATAACTTAAGTGGAGATAAAATATCTATAAAAGTGCTGGGAGATAGTCCTTGGCTCAGAAGATTGGCTATTGATATTGGTATGAATGTTTCAAGTATTGTTTTGGGTGGGGGAACGGGTGCTAGTACAATTCCTGCTAGTCATGTGGCTGGAACTGATCTTTATCTTTTACAAGCTCTGAAACCTCGAGGTCTGACTTATCAAGTCGTACTTAATCCGTTGGAAACTCAGAAACAGATCTTGCAAAAACTAGCTGGCAGTGGTTTAGTTGGTTTGGATAAGTTGATTGAAGAGTTCTTAATGGAGTACCGAATGGATATAGAAATGGGTGTAGAAAGAGGATTGTGTGGTTTTGCAGAAGAAACAGTTAGGGCTTCTTTGTTTGTGAAGGTTTTGGATCTGGCTAGTCTTAATTGTGATAGGCTTTGGGTGAAGGCTTTTTGGTTGACACGTGGATGGTTTAGACATACACTTTTGGATGCTAAAGAGAATAAAGTATCTAATGGACCGGCTGATCCAGGAGTATCTCAATCAGCTGAGGAAACAAGTACAAGTACGCCTTTAATGGCTTTTACAGGTCGTGGGCATAAGCTTAAGTCTTATTTGCGCAAACGAGATAGTGTTTTTGTTCCAGAAGATCTTTTAGATCGAACTGATCGGGCTAAAGATCTTTCTTTGGCTTTAGCTCTCTTTCTTAAACATCCCGTTAGTAGTTTGGGTCGGATCTTACGATCGGGTCAGAGTTTGCCTAGTTTAGTGCCTTTCCAGGACCGATTGAAACCGGATCGAGTGGCTAAGATTTGGCAGTTGGCTTTGGATGTAGCTGAGGCCCGAATTTGGCTCTACCAGTCTACTGAGTACTTGGCTTTGAAGAAAGACTTGCTGGAGTACTTGAAATCGGGTGGAGACGTATGTAGTCTTGATTGTAGTATGAATGCTAGTTTAGCGCAAATTAAGACGCAAATCCGGCAGACACCTGTGCCGTATGCTAAATGGACTTTGCCTTTGGAAGAACCGGCTATTGAGAACAAGATCTTACGTGAGGCTTATTTACAATGTGTGCATCGCTTACAGGGGACTTTAGAGTACCCGCGTTTAGTGATTACTCCTCGGGAAGAGTTTAGATGGGTGACTGGCCTATCAGAAGAGAGTCTTTTGGCTTTAGAAACAAGTTGGACCTTATCAGCTGGAGCGGAAATATCTCTACCGGGCTTAGTGGTGGAAGGAGCGGTGGCTTATATAGGAACGGATACTCAAGTTCAGCTAAGTACGGGATCACGTGCATCTTTGCGGTCGGCAGGCAGTAATTTAGTAGTTGGACAGCGGCTTAAGTTGCAGGTGGTTGAAACTGATTTAGTTCATCAGAAGATCATTGTGCAGGAGCAGCAATCAGCTGGTGGTCCGAGTTTAAGGGCCCAAAGTCATTGGCGAGTTAAGAATGTTGGGGCTAAAGGTGTTTTACGACTACTTAAGGATAAGTCTTTTGGTGATTATGTTTTACGTATCTCTACTTCTTATCAAAACTCACTTATTTTAACTGTTCGTTTAACAGAGCGTATGGAAGAGTGTCTTTGTGGTTACATTCATCTTAAGGAACTACCAAATGGTTATGAGGTAGAAGGTCGGAAATGGGACTCAATTGATACGATTTTAAATCAGTACTTACCTAATTATCTTAAGTCACTTAAACGGGTACTAAGTCATCGACAGTTTTCTATTGATTCACCCGAGCAGTTGCTTAATGAGGCCAAAACTTTAGCCACTACTAAGTCCAGCACTAATTCAACACAGTTCATGGCTTTTGCCCTATCACGCAGTCAGCCCGGCATGGTATCTTTTGTTTATATACCTTCTGGCCATGTCCCGGTCGCACTAACTCTTTATCCCGTTGAAAATGGCATGGTCTTCCAAGGCCGTCTCTTCACGCGCCCAGATGAATTCATCCAGTATGTCCAAGCCATGCGTCCTCTACCCGCCACCACCAACTCTAAATAAACCTCTAAATACTATTTGGTTGTCTTTCATAACTTATCCCATCTATTTCATTTACTTCATCTCATCTCATAACACATTCAATCATCTCATAACACATTCCATCATTTCATTTCATTTCATCTCATCACATAACATAACACAACACATTCAATCATCTCATAACATATTCCATCATTTCATAACACATTCAATCATCTCATCTCATAACCCAAATCAATCATCTCATCACGTAACATAATACAACTCAACTCAATACTAACCCAATCTAAATACTATTTCAAAACATCATCCATATCAAAATATCACTACCACTCAACACTAACTCAATACCACCCCACTACTAACTCAATACCACCCCACCACTAACTCACCACTAACTCAATACTAACTCAATACACTACTTACCCCTATCTAACTCCACTTAACCCAATACACACTCTTTTTTTAGAGACCATGCAGAAGCACTCCCTCTTACCAAATACTCCTCTTCCCAATTCCAACTCCACTTTGCTCAAGACCAATCCCATGACCGATTTCACTCGTATCTTTATTAGAGAAAAGGGTCTAAATCGACACCATATAGACTCTTTTAACTATTTTGTAGATACAGAACTACGTCGTGTTCTTGGTGCTAATAACTTTATTGATTCCGATGTTGATCCATCCTTCTATCTTAAATATACAGATATTCGAGTTGAACCCCCAACTATTGAAGAGAATATGGTTAAACGCCATATTACTCCAGAAGAGTGCCGTATACGTAATTTAACCTATACAGGTGATATTTTAGTTGATGTCGAGTATACTAGAGGCAAAGACATTGTTATTTCCAAAAATGTTCTGATTGGTAAAATGCCTATTATGCTTGGTAGTCATTTATCCCTCCAAAAACCAAGTACAGCTGATGTTCCTTTGCCCTTCCAGACTTCTAAACACATTATACCTATCCAGAACCCTATACACACTCGACCGGCTCGTGAGTGTCCTTTTGATATTGGTGGGTACTTCATTTGTAAGGGCGTGGAACGAGTGCTGCTCATGCAAGAACAGCTGGCTAAGAATAGGATTCTGATTGAACTTGATTTTCGTGGTGATTTAAGTGCAGTAGTGACTAGTTCGTCTTTAGAACGGAAAAGTAAGACTAAACTCGTACTTAAAAAGAAGCTGGTTTACTTGGCGCATAACTCACTATCAGAAGATATTCCTTTACAAGTTGTACTTAAAGGTATGGGTATTACGACTGACTTCGAAATAAACACTTTGCTTGGCCACTTCCTTCCGCCTTTGCCGCCAATTCGTACGCAGTTGGAAGCACTGGCTTGGATTGGGGCTAAGATCAAAACAAGATCGGGGGGAATTGATGAGGCTAGAATCTTTCTTCATGATATTCTTCTGGCCCATGTGCCTTGTACTCCGACTGATATGCGTAAAAAGGCCGAATACTTGGCCTTAATGGCACAAATGCTGCTTCAAAATGCCGAAGATCCCTCCCAGAACGATAAGGACTTTGTCGGTAACAAACGTATTGAATTAGCTGGACAAATGCTTTCCCTACTCTTTGAAGACTTACTCAAACGACTGAACAGTGAAATGAAAAAGGCCTTAGATCGAGTCCTTTGCAAACGAGCCCGAGCCCAGGAATTAGATGCCTTGCACTTTCTAGTCATGAACCGGAGTCTAGTTAGTACTGGCTTACTCCGAGCTATTTCAACTGGGTCTTGGTCTTTGAAACGGTTTAGAATGGATCGAGCTGGTGTAACCCAAGTTCTATCCCGACTAAGTAGATTATCGGCCATTGGTATGTCCTCGCGTGTTTCTTCCCAGTTTGAGAAGACCCGGAAAGTCTCGGGCCCTCGAGCTCTGCACTGCTCCCAATGGGGACTCTTTTGTCCAGCTGATACGCCTGAAGGTGAAGCTTGTGGTTTAGTTAAGAGTTTGGCTACTTTAGCTGAAATCAGTTCAGAAGAGAAAGAAGATGCGATTTTGCACTATCTTTCTTATCTGGGAGTTGAAGACCTCTTTGTCGCCACTACTAATCCTAAGTGCTGGGTAAATGGTCTCATGGTCGGTCAGTGCCGTAATCCTATGGCTACAGCCCAACAACTCAGAGACTTAAGAAGGGCCGGACGTATTCCCAGTAGTACGGGTATTTGGGTGGCCACTGACCTCTTTATTTCCACTGAAGCCGGTCGTTTAGCCCGGCCACTAGTTATTGTAGTTAATGGCCAGCCACGAGTTACTCCCCAGGAAATGGCCTACTTAGTAGCGGGATACAAAACAGTCCAGGACTTTGTTGCCGGTGGCTTAATCGAGTACATTGATCAGAATGAAGCTAAGAATGCTAATATTGCTACGTGGAAAGAAGAAATAACGGCTGAAACTACCCATTTAGAAATTGATCCGAGTTCGATTCTAGGATACATTGCTGGTGTTATTCCTTATCCCCACCATAATCAGTCCCCACGGAATACTTACCAGTGCGCTATGGGTAAGCAAGGTGTAGGTGTAACTGGAGTGGATATTAGACGGCGAATGGATGGGGCTAACTTCTTCCTAGTGCATACGCAGCGGCCTTTAGCCGCTACTCGGGCCATGGAAATCATTCAGTATACGGACTTACCGGCCGGACAAAACCTTACAGTGGCAGTTATGAGTATGACGGGGTACGATATAGAAGATGCTTTAATTCTTAACCAGGCCTCAATTGATCGGGGAGTTGGCCGGGCTATTCTCATGAAGACGCACTCACTCTCTCTACGGACATATCCTGGTGGCACAGCTGATTCAATTACTGGCACGGGTATTCCACCGCCGGGTATGCGTGTGGCCGAAGGAGAAACTCTAATTGATCGCCGGACGCCATTTGGGACTAAGGCTGGTGCTGTTTATCGGGGTTTAGATCCCGCTCATGTCGACCGTACTGTACTGACACGCACGGGTGATGACTTGGTAACGATTAAAACAGTCTTACGGGAAAACCGAGTGCCTCGTATTGGGGATAAGTTCAGTAGTAGACATGGACAAAAAGGAGTGGTGGGACTAGTATTACCCCAAGAGGACATGCCATTTAATGAGCAAGGTATTTCACCCGATTTAGTTATGAATCCCCACGGGTTTCCTTCCCGAATGACGGTTGGTAAGATTCTTGAGTTAGTGACTGGTAAGGCTATTGCTAATGGAAGTCAGCGACTTAATCAGTATGCGGCTTCGGCCTTTGGAGGAGTTACAGCTAAAGATATTGCAGCTGAACTAGTTAATCTAGGGTTTAGTGCATCGGGGAAGGAGACACTTACTTGTGGAACGACTGGTAAGCGCATTCCAGTGATGATCTTCTTTGGACCTGTTTTCTACCAGCGACTTAAGCACATGGTTAGTGATAAGATGCATGCTCGGGCTAGAGGGCCACGGGCTGTACTGACGCGGCAGCCTACAGAGGGTCGGTGCCGGGATGGAGGTTTCCGGCTGGGAGAAATGGAAAGAGACTGTTTAATTGGGTACGGTGCTTCAGAAATGCTAATTGAGCGGCTGGTTGTATCTTCTGACCGGTATATGGTTTATATTTGCAGTGCTTGTGGCTTAATTGTGCATAGTAATGAATGTCTCTCGTGCCAGCAACCGGCTCTAAAGGTACAACTGCCATATGCCTGTAAGCTTTTATTCCAGGAACTAGTATCTATGAAGATAGCCCCACGAGTTATTCTTAAAAAGACGCAATAGATTGGCTTATGCCTACATGATAGCATTAGATGCGTTGAAATAAGATATTATTAAATTGATTTGATTTAGTTTAGATTTGATTTGGTTTAGTATAGTTTAGTTTAGTTTAGATTTGATTGAGTTGGTTTAGTTAGTGTAGTGTTTGGTGTAAGATGTAGTATTTTGTAAGCTGTAGTATTTTGTGATCTAAATGGGTTAAGATGTGGTGGTATTAGGTGAGTTATAGTGTGGTATAGTAATCTATCGTCTGGCAAAGAAGAAATAGATGAAAGCAAGTATGAATAAGCCGGCTAGGGCCTGAATAAGTCGGTAGTCGGTTAAGTGTCTATTAGATATTTGGTCGACCACTCGATCGGAAAGACCTAGATAGAGAAGTCCGTCCTCTAGCTTCTGCCTGCTACGTGCAAGTAGGTTGCGCTGTTTGTCTATAGAATGAATTGAGTGCGAAGCTATTTTGATATACTGCTGGATCTTGTCTGTGTTTCGGGTGAAGTAATCGGCATTTTCGTCTCTTTTCTTGGTATACCCGCCTTCGGTGTTGGCCTGAGACATATTGATGATGTTAATGCGGCGGCGTAGAATAGCTAAACGTTGCTCTAGACTGCGAAAAGCAACTGCGCCTTCCTCGCCAGCATTAAGTAAAATGGCTCTAGCGTCTTCTATCTTGTGGTGAAATTCTTCAAATAGTTGTGAAAGAGTTCCGGAATCTGTAGTGTGTGTTAAAGCGGCTTCAACTTGGCTTCCGATCTGAGAGGCTTCTTTGAATACTTCGTTCCAATCTTGTCCCTCATGCCAGTCCATTGTTTGCTAAACAAAATTGGCATTAGTATAGTATGAAGTTGGGTTAAGTTAGGTGTTGGGTGGGGTGGAGTTGGTAATGAGTGGAGTTGGTATTGGGTGGAGTGGAGTTGGTGTTGGTAATGGATGAGTTAGTAATGGATGGAGTTGGTAATGAATTGGGTTGAATAAGCTTTCTGTTGAATTGGGTTGTGTTGTGTTACTTGGGTCGGGGTGGGTTTTCTTTGAATGGCTGGGTAGGAGTGGACTTAGTGGGGTTGGACTGTGCTGTGGGTGGTTGGGCCATTTCTTTGAGGGCCTGGAGAGCCTCGTTGGTTTGGGTCATTAGGGCTTGTAGAGCTTCCTTTTGGGTGGTCAGAAGTCTTTCGGCTTCGGCTTGGGTTCGATAGCGGTTGTACTGGTGCTTGAGTGATTCGCGTAGAATAGTTGTTTGTCTTTCTTTTAGAGCTCTAATCTCTTCTTTCAGCTCGATGTTCTTAATGGCTAAATCAAGACCCTCAACTGGCTCGGTATCGGGTGTCTTTTTGGGTCTTTGCTTCATCGGAGTATATGGTATTGGGTTGATCGGGTTAGTATTTATAAATCTAGGACTATTTTATTGCTAGATTGGACTAATCTTGGGCATGTTTTTGGCTTTGGTGGAAATATGGAGATAGTTAAACAGTAAATAATGATTCTGGGAAGTAGATCATCTAAAGTTGTTAATCACAAGAAAAGTATAGATATGTATTTGTTCTTTGCGTTTTTTACCGCTATGCTTTATCTAGCCACTATAATTAGGTATCTATCTATGTTTGTGTTGATGCTGTTTGGCACACAAGTATATATCACGCAAGGACTTGGGCCAATCTTCTGGTCCGACAGCTATCAACTAGAAACAGCTTCTTCTGCCGCCATACGCGACCATGCTATAGCATTAAAGCTGCCGGATTACACGCTTATGGCAGAGCTAGCTATGAGTGTTGAAACGCCCATACTTACATACAGGACATCAGTTTTAGCCGATCCACTCTTGAACCCAAAAGGAATTCTAAAGGGATACATTACCGTTAATATTGATCCAAATATACTTCATAATGGCTTTTTCCTTGCCTACTGTACACGAGGAATACAGTACACCAATGAGTTTCTGCGCACAGTCTATACCTTTGGCCAGGATGACTTCCGGTTTCTTGCACAAGTGCTTAAACTGAATTACTACCGGCCAGAAACCATTAGCATCCAATTAGAAGACTACTATGTTTTTAAAGTTAACTCCAAATATAAACCACTATATCTTTTCATCAACGCTAAACCCTTCTCCCCTATTGGACTGCCTGTTGCGCCGGAAATCTTCATTGCAAAATGCCCGAATATGCCTTTGCCGCCGAGGTATCCGAATGACCCTTTCAGCATTAAGACTGAAGACATTTCGGTTCTTTCACCGTTGCTATACAAGGAGTTTTATTACCAGCTAACTATGCCCCTACCGGGTATCTCGACTAAAAGTAGTCCAGGCATCTTTTATGTCCCTGAGACTCAATCGTACTATATTGATCACCAACACTATGATGCTTTCATTTATGCCCGTCCAGCGACCTGCTGGCACGGATCCTACTTCGTTATTCCCAAACACCACCGCGGCAGCACGAATACTCCTACTGTGTATCAATTCTATCCCAACCGCATTGAAATAATTAAGTACACAAATCGTGACGGCCCGTCCGCCTCCGCCTTGCATGGCTGCCAGAACAATACCAAAGTTGTATCCGATCCCGCCCTGATTAAATCCCTTCTCAAATCCCAACAGCTCTGGCACACAGACCCAAATGGTAATCTCATTGGCAAGCTGTCCTCTAAATGCACATTATATGGTGACTTTACTCCCATTACACATAACATAACCTCTTGTTCACTGTCTTACAGCCACAACTTAACGCCCGTTGCTATTCAGGCCAACGACTTCAACCAAATAATCAACTCGATTAGCTCTGCCAATCAGGCCCCCGCCAAAACTACTTCTAACAACACCGCGGCAGAGCTTCTGAATCTACTCTCTAAGTCTCTCCGCCTTCCCGAGCCCATCACGCCAATCCAACCCCCTACCTCCCCTTTTATTACACACAGCACTCTTCCCCTAGGTCTTATCAAACCTTCAACTCTTCATACTCTTTTGTTCTCTGTTCATAATATCCCTTTTGACTCCAGTATCTACACCGGCATGCCCTTTGACATCTGGATGCACGATATCACACTATACGATTATGAAAAAGAACCACCCGCCTCTCCATCCCCAACTAACCCGCTCTCTACCTCCAATCCAGTCCCAACACCTCTTGATTCCTTTTACCACCTCCAAAGTTTAGCTTATCTTAACCAGACTTTCCCCATTCCTTACGAGGTCTTTTATGCCCCCAAACGAGCTGCCATTGATGGATTCAAAGAGCTTACCACCATCTCCCACCAAATACAAACTGCGGTCAATCTCATGGACAAATTCCCTACCCAAACTGTCTGGAACACCGAGAGCACGCTCCAAGCCCTTCTTGTTGAGCATACCCGCCATCTCAAAATGATCCTCAGTCACGAATTCGTTGAACTCCAAGCCATCCAAATGGGATTATCAGCCAACTCCAAGAAGGAAAAGCTCGACGATATCTTTAACAATGCTACCTACCAGGCATACCACACATCACTACAGCCCACAGAAGTTGTTGACGCTCTCTCGCCCGAACTCCAAGAAGGCACTTTTTTCCTAAGCTATATTATCAAGACCACCCGAGCCCATCTTCACAAAATCCAACGTTTCACTAGCACACCTCTCTATCAGTATCTCTACCATGAATATCCCAAGATTCAAACCATGATTCAGCCAGAACTTGATGCCATTAATAACCTTCACAGCGCCCTTATTCCGTTTGAATACAGCTTTGTCTGGTCGGCCAATCCCCTCGATCTAATTAACACCTATATTCCCAACAGCCTCTATCGCCCTTACCAAAACATTCTCATCAAATGCAACGAAGTTGTTGAGCGTCTCTTCAAGACCAACACTGCTGAATTCTCCAAGCCATCCTCCCAATCCGATGCTGGTGCCATTAGTCCTGTGGCTCACCATGCCACCAAAATACAAGGAATACTACTCTACCATGCCAATACAACCAAAGCCATCAATCAGCAGCTCCACAGCTACATCACCTACCTAGATAGCATAAAACAATTCTATATTAAGTTTCCCAAACATCTCTTCCACTCCTCCTCTACACGCAAGTTGAAACCTCGCCAATCCAAATCCACGCCCGCCCCTTCCAAGTCCAGTACTAATTCCAACTCCACCACCCAACCCGCACTTACTCCTGCTAATCCCAATCCCAAACCCAATCCCAAACCTAAACCTAAACCTAAACCGAAGAGATATCAAATACCACAAAGCGACACGGACTGTCCCCATCCTATCCCCGACACTAATATTCCTTGTCGCACCCGAGAATTTCTCTCGGATACAATTAAGTCTCTTGTGGAATCTCGCGACCAGCGCCAGACCGCCGATTGGACTCCTGTTATAACCCACCGTGCTTTACCACCCCACACGACTCCTCCACAGCCCCAACCAGCCCCCACTAAACTCAATACCAACAAGTTTATTGAATTCTCCAACTCGTTCAACAGTCTCTTCCTGGACCAGCTATCCTATGTCCATCAATCCTCAGTCAATGCCACTCACGTCGATCCCAAGTACCTCACTATCCTAAACCATGAACTCTACAATCCCCATACCTACAAAGAGTGCGAAACCTACATTGACAGCATATTAGATGGCGTACCTAACCCCTTTGCCGACCCTAATACCAACACCAACAATATCCCCGTCCCACACCGATTTACCCGCTCCTCTCTCTCTCCTTTCTACCACCAAATCCTCAACGACGTGTTTTCACAACTCCTCATTAATTTTGACCAGGCCTCCGCTATCCCTACTGAATGTCTGGAAGCCGCCAATGAGTACAACATCCGCAATGTCGTTCCAGTCCTCTATACTCTTGAATCGCTCTTTTTCAAGCTCATGGTGAATCCAGACCCAGATCGTCCCTTCTCAACCGACCAAAGGCTCTACTTAGCCCAATCTTACACAGCCGACATTCTTTCCCGAACTTATTCTGAACATTGGAAACTACCCTCCCTGACCACACCCCTTAAGCATTTTGTTCTTGAACTCTTCATCCGACATAAGCCAGCTCTCCAAATCCTTCGCAACCAAAACCCCCTCTACCTCTCCGCATCACAACCAGACAATCTCTCCGCCGATGAAATTACCGCACTTACCACAAGTACTATAGCTATTTCCGAACAGATAAATCACTTTATTACTGAGCTATGTACCATCCTTCGCGAACTATTCGCTATTGAAAATCTCCCAGGTAAGCCCGGCGATATCTGTGCCCAATACACTCCTAGCCCCACCGCCATTCTTCCTGACCTTATTGAAGACTGTCAAAACCAGATCAAAAAACACTACCAAATCGGTCTCCATCTCATTGATAAGCTTAAACAAGTCTACCCCAACCACGAGAACTGCCGCCGTCTAATCAAAAAACTCTACGTCGACTCGTTCCAAACCGAGGACTTCGATGATGAAGATGTCGATTATTCTTAACTCAAAACTAACCAAACCTAGCAATAAATCAATCACATATCCATCCAATCTAGCCCAACTAACTAGTAGCAATACTAACCCAATGCTAACCCAACTCCATTAGCAACTCAACCCAATCTAACTATACGACATAAATACTATCTAATTGCCAACTATTTCTAAGTAAAACAAAATCTCATTCCAAGCCAACATTATTTTCAATCTGTAGACTCTTCTCTACATTTTAGCAAATACCACAACCCATCTAAACACAAATATATACTAACCTAATAACACCATAAGTAACCACCTCAATTCAATCTAATAACACCATAAGCAACACAACATAACATTATATATCTTCTTGTTTATTACTAGCCGTATCAACAGGGCTTATTCGGTTTGGGTAAGCATTGGTTCCGGAGAGTCACCAGTAATGACTCGATCTGCACCATGGAAGCAATAATCAGGATGAGTCTGTTTCTTTTGAATAAACGCATTGGAAATTCGTGCTAACCTCTTGCGGAATGATAGTGATTGTGTTTGTTTTATCTTAGTAGCGAGTAAAATCACTTGGCGTTTCATCTGCTGCAATATACCATGCACGGCATCAGCAGCATGTTCTCCACCCGCATCGGCCTTCTCTCGTAATGTACCTTCTAACTCCTGCAACACTTTCCTTTCGGCCTCCCATCGTGGGAACATCTTTTTATGCGCCTCAACCACACTCTTCATTTCCTCAATCTCTTTCCAAATTGGCGCCAGCCAACTCACCGATTGATTTCTATCCTTCTCAGTCTTCTGGGACGGCGTACTTTCAACTCTTTTAATCACATCAGCTGGCACCTCAGACCCCGCTCCATTAGCCAAGCTCAGATCAGCACTACTACTTTGGGCCGAACGACTAGCTACTTGATGTCTATTCATATTCATCTTAGTAATAGTATTAGTACTTCCGGCCGAACCCGTCCGAGGCAAACCACCACCAACCATTCCCAATTTACTTCCCAGTCCAAGACCAGGCATACTCCCTGGCTTCTCCAACTCACTCCGGGCACCAGACCGATTCATTCCTTCTAAATCAGCCACTCCCATCTTAGTCAAAGGACTAAACCCGCCAAACACACCATTACGAGTCGCCGGGCCTTGTTCCGGTCCCCGAGCAAATTCAACTCCACCTAAACCCCCACCTATCTCCTTCGCACCATTCATTCCATCCAAACCCACTCCAATACTCACTCGATTTAGCAAAGGCGTACTCATAAACCCAGTGGGTGCACTGCCACTCACTCCTCCATTTTGACGCAAAGCTCCCCGACCAAACACTTCCGGGCTTACTCCACTCTCACGACTATTATCCCGACCACCATTCAAAGGCGAAACCAACGAAATGTGCTGAATAGGTCCTAATCTTGCTCCATCTAAAGGCAAAGCCCGTCTAATTCCTCCACCACCACTTCCATTTCCCGCTAAATTCACCATCTTCATAGTATATTCAGAATTAGACTGATCTTCACCCAAACCCAGGCCATTACTACCACTACCACGGCCACTAACCATACCCCCAGCAACACCAGCACGAATACCTCCATTAAGATCAGCCGGCTTAGATTGAGTTAGATTAGATTGAGTTAGACTAGGTTGATTTAAGGCGGGCGGTTTAACTAGGGGTTGAGATAAGCCAGGTTGAGTAAGAATAGAATTAGGTCCACCCATCCCAATACTAATTCCACCCATCCCAATTCCATTTAAACCACCAACAGTAACAGCACTACCACTACTACCACCCCCAACACTATCAGCACCATTAACACTATTCATTCCATCTTTATCCTTCCGATGAATCTCTCTTAGGATTTCTTCTGAGTTCATAACATAACTCTTTTCAATCTTAACCAACTTCGCATGCATAGCTTGTAAATACTCTTGTCTTGATTGCGATCTATCAAAAGTCAACTGTTCAGACTTAATAGCTGAGTCCCTTATATGTTTAACTGAATAATGACTAAACATTGGCGATTGTCTTAGTGCATAGAAGATCTTCTTCAGAATATTTCTTCTTTCATCCGGATTAGCTGGTGCTTGTTTCATCTTCCAAATAAAAAGAGACTCTCTTCTCACAACACATACAATCACTTATCACCCATCCATCTTACACTCTACCGATCCCATCCATCTTATCTCCCCAACATCTTAGTCCTCCAGCAATACCAATACCACTCCAATACCATTTCAACAACAGCACCAATACCACTCCAATAACAATTCATTTCACAACTCACTCCAGGCAATATCTACTAAATACGAGATACTACAAATGCTAATTCAATACTACCCCAAATACCAATCCAATACCAACCCAATTCAATCATATTTACTGAATACATAATCAACCTAAACTCAACCCAACCCAAACTCAGATCCTCCTAATTTAATCTAATCTAAACTCAATTTACTATATCACATCTACCAATACAATCCAATACTAACCCAATACAATACTAACACAACTTAACCCAATAAAGACATAGATAATCATTTACTTTACTTAATCCAACCAATACCAATACCAACTTAATAACTCATTTAATTACCCATTTAATTACTCAACTCACCTCAACTCAACTCAAGTCCATTACATTACATTGCTCCATCACAATACCACCTCACACAATACTATCACCACCATTACACAATACTAACACAATACCACCTCACCACACAATACCACTACACACTATCATATCATAATTCCTGTAAAGTCATTTTCTTGAGCAACTCTTTCTTTTTCTCTATCTGCTGGGCCAAACTCAAAGCTATCTTTTCTTTAGCTTCGGCCAACCTATACCCGGCAATTACTTGATTGGCTTCTTCATACAACTTACTAATCTTCTTAAGATCCACTTGAATATCCCTCCTCTTCCTTATATCCAATGAATCCCAAATACACCTATTAAACACCCCAATTATCTCTTTACTTACCACTAACAAAGACCGATTCTTGATGACGTCATCCAAACCCACTTCAATCTTAAATCCAAATTGTTCAATTTCTTTTGGAATTCTCGGTAAGCCCTTCTTACCCTTATCTACCAACCCTCCCTTTCTCTCCTTATCTATGGGAACTTCTGGCCAAATCTCACGAATATTCATTTTGGTACGCAAATATTACCCAATAAAGTAAATTCTTTAATTGTGAATCCAAGTCTCTTTTCCTATTTAGAAGAATATATTTGCTAATTTTGTCTACCCCTGCAAATGGTTGAGTTGCGTGAATCGCCAAGTGATAGTTCAGCCAAAAGTGGGTTCTCTTACGATATCAGTGAAAATCACAATATCAAAAACTTTAATCGTAAGTCCGAAGAAGATAAGTATCATATTCCTATTCAATCATTTTTAGCCTACCAAGATAAGCGCGATTATAGTTCAGATAGGACAGCAGCAGATTATGCTTATGATTCTTCTGATAAGGAATTTAGTACTCCTGGTAGATCTACTAGTGAGTTTCACCATCCACCCTACGAGCGAATGAGTAGCCAAGTTCGATCGCCAGTCATTGGTGGACAGGCAACAGCCACTGGTGGGTTTACAGGACCAGTCACTGGTAGTGGGCCTGGGAGTGCCTGGAGTACCGAGAGTAGACGAACCAACCGAGTCTATTCGCCAGCGCTGACTGGTCGCCAGTTTCGGAGCCACAGTATATCTGGGGTATCATCGTTATCTCTAGGAAAAAGTATGGATCATGATAAGGGGTTGCATAGATTAGATCATAACAGTATAGGCAATGTTAATGTGGATGTAAGTGGTAATATTAGAGATAGTAGAGATATGAATGGTAATATTAGAGATAGTAGTAGAGATAGTAGAGATAGTAGTAGAGAGGTGGGTAGAATGGGGAGAGGCGAGGGCTGGGAAGGGATGGGAGTAGTAGGTCGGCCGGAAGAAGGTCGAATGAATGGAGTAGGAATAAATCGAGGAAGTTTAGATGCCGGACATGGACTGCCTCGGGCTATGCCTCCTTTGCGTATCTTTCGCAATGAAGAGATAGATGATTCAGCTGATAGTGATGAAGGTGGTGACAGTCGAGTGAACAAAGGCCGTAAAAAGATCAAAATGGAGTTTATCAAAGATAAGGGAAGAAGAGGAGTTACTTTTAGTAAGCGCAAGAAAGGAATTATGAAGAAAGCTTATGAACTAAACGTCTTAACTAAATGTGAGATTCTTTTGGTGGTTTCTTCTGAAACTGGCCATGTGTATACCTTTGCTACGCCTAAACTACAACCAATCATCAAGCAACATGAAAATCTAATTCAGCAGTACTTAAACTCACCTGAGATAGGAGAACCAAACAAAATGTACGAAACTCCAGAGAGATTTGCCACTGAAGGTGCTGGCTACTATAAAAACACAGATACCTACGGGTATGATGGTATTTTAAGGGGACATGGATATCCCTCTGGCTACTATCACAATGGCTACGATCCCGACAATTCACCAGGAGCCGGTCCTCGTCTCTAGCTCTACACCACCAGTATCTCAAGTTAGTATTTGATTTAGTATTTAGTTGGTATTTGATTTAGTATTTTGATTTGATTTGATTTGGTTTATTTTGATTTACTTATCTTATCTTATCTTATTTTGACTTAGTTTAGTATTTGATTAGTATTTAGTTAGTATTTGATTAAGTATTTAGTTAATGTTTTGATTTACTTATCTTATCTTGATTTATTTTAATCTTATCTTAATCTTATCTTAATCCTCATCAAACCCAACCCAACCCTAATCTATCCAAATCCTCACCCTACCTCACCCCACCTAACTCCACCCCACCTAACTCCATTCCACTTAACTAGATAAGATAAACAGAATACTAATGCAAAATACTAAACTAATTCAATTATGACGTCATCATTCAAAATCCTAATTCAATTATGACGTCATCATTCAAAATTCAAAAAACAAATCTAAATCTTATCTGAGTGGTTAAGTAGTATAAGTTGTATAAAGAGAAAATAGGATCGGGCCATCAATCAGCCCTACCCCAGTCTAGTAGCTCAATAAATGCACACATTTTGGTTTTTTTATGAATGAAGATCCAGACAGAAAGAGCAGCTATCAATGTTGTGAATGTAAACTTACTGTTAGCATTGGAATCAAAGATCCAGTGCGTTGTTTCAATTGTGGACATCGAATCCTCTATAAATTACGTAGTGAAACATGGACGCAATATGAAGCCCGATAAGGAAAGTCAAATTTTTTAGAATGGAAGAGTATGTGGCTGAGTTCTTCTTTAAAAGAAGTTTATCTTGTTTAAGTGAGAGTAGTAGTATATCTTGTCCGATTAAGATAAGTTTAAGTGATAGTTTAGATAGTCAAAATCAAAAGACTAATCTAAATCTAAGTTTAAATCTAAGTTTAAATCAAAAGTTAACTTATCAGATAGCGATAGTAGCTTATGAAAAAGTTGTTTTAATTGATCCTTTAACTCTATCTATCATTAAAGAGATAGAACATGGATGTACTAATTTAATAACGGCTATTTGTGGCGTAGTAAGAGAGGGTGGGATGTACTTAGGCCTGGGAATGGATAATGGGTTAGTACGGATAGTTGATGGAATGGGAGAGGAAGTTAGTGGGTATAGAGAACATGATAAGCGAGTTTTAGGTATTATTGATAATGGAGATATTTTTGTTTCTTATTCTAGTGATAGATTGGTTGTTTTTGATTTACGTACTGAGAGTTTAGTTGTTAGTTTTGGTTTAGATCTGAAGATTAGTACGGTTAGTTTACTAGATAACGGTAAGTTAGTAGTAGGTACTGAGAGTGGAGTAGGACATATTTACTTAGTAGATGACTTAATGATAGGAGTAGTTAGTGCTGAAGTAGTTAGTGTAGGTAGTGGGGTTATCTTAGGAGTTGGTTTAATGAGTAGTAGTAGTAGTAGTAGTAGTAGTAGTAGTCTTAGTGATATTTATTGGGTCTTATCTGAAGTAATTTACTGTTTATCTAGTAGTGGGGTTAAGAAGATACCATTAGGACATCGGATTAGTAACAATTTCTTAGTAATATCTGGATCTTATCTTTTATCTAGAGATACAAAAAGCAAGTATCATTTATTGCAAATTCAAGCAAATTCACAACTAACTGAGATCTATAACTTTAAAAACAGTAGACCTTTAAGAAGTTTGTTACTTTTAGATAAGTATTGTGACAGGTACTTAGATAAGTATTTTAACAATTTAGATAAGCATTTAGATAACAATTTAGATAACAATTTAGATAACCCAACTCAACTTAACCCAACTCAACTCAATCCATCTCCTGTTCTTATCTTTTCTGATAACGGACTTAGTATTTATAACAATGCTGAAGAGTACTGTAGTACAGATGCTGGTCGTGAGAATCTTTTAGGGGTTGTTACTATTGGAGATATGGTTTTGGGTCTTTCTAATTCGGCTGGGCGAGTCTTTGCTCGTTTAGTGAGTAAAGAGGAGGTTGAACCACTTAGATCTTCAGCTGTTCTTTTTACTGATGAAGATATGACTTGTTTAGCTGCTGATAAGATAAAACAACAAATCTTGATAGGCAGAAAAGATGGATATTTAGTTATTAGAGATAGTTTTGGTAGTTTAATTAGTAGTGAACTTATTGTTGCTAAAACACCTATCAGTAGTATTGCTGTGGTAGGAAGTATTAGAGCTATTGGGGCTGGAAGTATAGTTTACTTACTGGGTGAGAATGAAGCCCGTGAAGAGATTCATTATGATGATGAAGTAGTAAGTCTTTGTCTTTCAGCTGATGGTGGCTTAGTTTTAGCAGGTTTAGCAGATAATACTGTACGTGTTCATCGTTTAGATGGTGAACCTGTTTTAAGTCTTTATGGTCATTCTGTGCCTGTCTTATCTATTTTTGTTTGTTTAGATAGTGAAAGGGTTTTTACTTTAGGTGGAGATAAACTAGTTAAAGTTTGGGGATTACGTCATGGTGATTGTCGTAAGACTTTAAATCCTGGTGATCCTTTAGGTATGATTATTCATAATAACTTACTAGTCATTAGTACAGTTACTGGTCTTATCTACTATTTAAAAGAGAGTTTAGAACAAGTTAAACGAGTTAGTTCATCTTTAGGTAAGAAAAGAGGTATTTTAGGGAGTAATAAGATAGCAGTTTATGAACACCATTTGTTTACTGTTCGTGATGGATCTTTAGCTTACTTTAGTGAAGGTGAGGACGGAACTACTCCAGCTGAACAAAGAGCTAAAGAAGAGAACGAATTAGAAGTAGAGAGTATTGCTAAGGAGAAACGAATATTTAAGGTAGAAGCAGCTTTAGAACTAGAAGAAGGACTTGAGGAGAAAGATAGTCGTAAAGTCTATCAAGCACTTTTAAGAATGCCTAAATCTGATATCAGTCGAGTAGTTGGAAGTATGGGTACACAAATGCGAGAAGTCTTTGCTGAAGTATTAGTAGAGATAGTAGATAAGGAGGAGTATAATCCTCTTTATTTAGGATGGAGTATTAAGTGCTTATTTAATCAGGAGAGGTTAACTCAACTCTTACCAGCCCAAGCAGTCGTGCGTGAACATTTGAGAAGACAGGCTAGATCGGCTATGGCGGCACAATCGGCTTTGCAATGGCTGCTTGATTCAAGCTAATCTTAGCCAGCATAACTTTCATTAAAGATATTTATTGGCTTTATTTGTTATCTATTGGGTTAGTATTTTGTTATCTATTGGGTTAGTGTTTTGTTATCTTATCTTGATAGTATTTTCTTATCTTATTTTGCTATCTTATCTAGATACTATTTTGCTATTGGGTTAGTATTGAACTATCTATTTGATTGCGTATTTATTATCTTATCTAAATCCATATCTAAATCCATACATATCTAAATCCACATCTAACTCAATACTAACCCAATACATATCTAACTCAATACTAACTCAATACCTCTCCACCCTACTAGTTAGTGCAGGTGCATGTGCTCGGCTTGGACTTGGTGGATTTGATAGCGGTTGTTATTAGGAACTAAAGTCCAGGTGCTTTTAAGAGATAAGATTTGGTCTTTAGATTCGTTGTATAAATCAGCTATAAAACTTATCTTAGGATGTGATTGTTTGGAATTGGGAAAGATAAGAGAACGAATAGCTAGAAGCTCACCGACTGAGTAAGTAGTCTTAAGAGTACGCCAGGCTTCAGGTGAATAACGTTGTAAGAGGTCTTCGTATTTGGCACTACTAAGTACAGCTGGTACATATGTAGAAGTGAGTTGGGGTAGTGAAGCCGAGTGAGTCTGATTATCACGAAGCCATGGATGGAGATGTAAAGGACTACGATACGGCTGACCAGTCCATATCTGACGACCTGTACGTAAAAGACTCCAATGTACCAATTGCCCGACTCGGCTGATGGGATAATAGGCCAATCCTGATGCGCCTTCCCAAGCACGTTGTGAAGATCGTTGTAGTAGATCAGTCAATAGACTAGCTGACCCTACGGCTAAATGGACTGTATCTAATACTGCCCCTCCTGCTGCTAATAAAGAAGGTTCTACTACCCTTCTTACCCCCCAAAAATGCCTCAGCCAGTTAATTCGGCTAAGGGCTGTTTGTAATTCCGGGGAAGCTGATAGCTCCATTTGGAAATGCTTGTGAAACAATGCCAAAAAGCCAAGTTCAGTCATGTCCAGCAAAAAAATATGGATACAAGTAAAGAGTGGACTCTTTTAGGTCTTATCAGTGCTTGTTTAGGCATAACTCTAATCTTCATGATCATTTTTTACTATCTAGTCCGATCTGCCATCAAACCAACCAAAAGAAAACTAGGTAAAGCTATCTTTCGCAAAAGGCCTCGTAAAAGAGAGCATTCAGGCGTAATGAGTAGTAACAACTCAACAACCAGCATAGAACTATCAGTTACGGATATGGAGTGAGTTAGGATTTTGTTAAGTTACCTCAAGTTATTGTGTAATTCAATCCAAACCAAACCCAACTCAACTCAACTCAACCCAAACCCAAGCAAACCTTATCTTAATGTGTTGCTAAGTCCTGATAGGCTTTTAGTGGATTAAATGTTCTAATTGTTTTAAGATCTAGTCTGGTGTTCAGTTTGTTTGTAGTAGTCTTACTATGTTATGTTATGTTATGCTATAGTATATTAACTCAACTCAATACTTAACACAACTCAATACTTAACACAACTCAATACTTAACACAACTCAATTCAATACTTAACACAATGCTATACTAACTCCATACTTAACTTAACAAAAACACAACCCAACATCAATCCAATCTAAACACAAACACAAACTCAATTAGATTATACTGTTTATTTTAACTAACTTGTGATTAAGATAGGAATGATTAAGATAGGAGTAGTGACTTAATTGGCAAGATGGTTTTGAATGATTGTTTTGAGAACTTGGGGTGTAATTCGGCCTTCTACTTCAATTTGGGCAATTTGACTGGACTGAGTAGTGATAAGCGAAACAATTGCATCTGATGCACTTCTTTCCTGATGAATAGGTGATTTAAAGTACTCCTCGCCAACTGCCCCATAAGTACCTATCCGCCACGAAGACTCAACCGGATCCGTACGATAGATAGATTCAGTCGTACTTCTTAGTCCATGAAAGACTACAGCCATATCTGGTACTTTTAATCTAGCTACCATATAGGCCGTACAATAAGCCACCACTTCAAAAACTAAGCCAGAATCTGATAGCACTACTTGACTAACCGTATAGTCACCCTTATCTCCTCTTAGAGAGAAGACTCGATTATTACCGGCTTTTTGATGGTCTATCTTTAAACTTACCTCTACTACTGTACCCGATTTACGTCCTCTTACGGCAAAATCACCATAATTCATAATTTCCCAATCTATCACAACTTCACAATCTTTAGGATACAATCCATTTTCCCTAACTAAATCTCGAAAGAATGATTTTTCGGCCTGTCCGATAATCATGGAAGTCGACTTACTGCACGTTCGCATAAAATTTTGTGGTGGTAGTCGGATAATCTTCATAAAGTAAGTATATTCCTTTGATATTGCCAAACATCATAGATAATAAAATGGTTTTGTCGATCTTGTTAGTCTCTTTGTTTAGGGCTTTTCCGATGACTTCTTTTAGATAGTGTTTAAGACATTCATAGGCACAACGGGCTGGGGTGACGCCAATCTGTTCATTCAAAATATACTCAAAAGATCCTTTCTTCAGGCGGTTCTGTAGGTCCTTGATACTGAGAATCTTTTGGATCTTGCTGCAGAGGATGTTGTAGTTGGTTGAGAAGAGGGCAATGAGTTGGGGTCGGCCATTGATAGCCATGGAAAGATTCTCGGGTGTGCGGCGGAAAAATGAATATTGTTGGAAAGACTTACTGAGATAGTGGGACGTATCTAGGGTCTCTTTTATCTCTAAAAGGAAAGATTCAGGGAGGGCTTCTTTGATATTGAGAACTTCACGGCTGGGGATGCATTGTTGGGGATGGAGGGTCTTTTCTTTCGAGGCGGACCAGGCGGTAGCGAGTAGACGGAGAATGAGTGTATTGTGCTGAGTAGGAGTAATGCCGGCTTGGTGGAGGTGCTGCTCCAATTCGGACTTGTTGATCTGTTTGAGTAGGTACTTTTTAAGGAGCAGTTTAATCTGGTGTTGTTGGTGGTCGGAATGGGGAAAAGTCGTGGCGATGGCTAAATCAAAGGCCGATTGAGATGTGTTATGTTCCATAGCCAGCAAAAATTAAATGGATGTCTAGCTGTCTATCTCTGCTATCTCGTATCTGAATTGGTCACGGCCTAAGGTCAATCTAGAATAAACAATGACGTGTCCAAAGACTTAATAGTTGGCTCTATTTGCACATATTTCCTGAAGTCGTCAGAACAAAACAAGTATGATTAAATCCAAAGACATATTAACTAGGTTCTATTACAAAAAGACGCATAATGAAGGTTCTGAAGACTCCAACGCACTCGACTGAGTTTGTGGATAAGCTGTATAAGATGTTAGAAGAAACAGAAAACCAAGCGCTGATTCAATGGTGTGCGACAGGTGCGAGTTTTCTTATCATTAATCCAACGGAATTTGGGAAAACGGTCTTGCACAAGCACTTTAAACATGGGAATCTTAGTTCTTTTGTGCGGCAGTTGAATAAGTACGACTTTCATAAGATCAAAAGTGCGGAGAACATTTTGAAGCAGTTTGGACCGCAGGTCTGGGAGTTCAAACATAGCTGTTTTCAGAAGGGCCGCGTGGATATTTTGCGGCATATTGTGCGTAAGAAGAGCAATGCCGATAAAAGGTTTAAGACTTCGCGTGAGATGAGCTCGGATAGTATGGAGGCTTCTAATCGCATCCAGTCTCAGATTATTGGGACTTTGAAGATGCTAACGGTGCACTTCCAAGTGCTGGTCGAAGAGGTTAATGATTTGAAAAGAACGCTGAGTAAGAAGGAGTCTTTGTTCCGTGGGAATGTGAGTGTTTTGATCGGGGAGGATAATGTTACGTGTAGTTCGTATGCAGGGGCTATTCTGCGGAAGGCCGGGTGCTCGCCTGATACCTTTGAAAATGAGTCGGAAATCTTGTTGAAGTTGAAAGAGACGAAGTATGATGTGGTCTTTTTGAGCTCGCAGCTGCCTTCGATTCAGAAGATTCTCGCGGCGTTCCGGCAATTTGACAACGTCACTCCGGTTATTTTGACAGTGGACGGCATGGTACAGGAGGATTACATTTCGCTGCTTGGCGTTGGAGCTAGCGATATTCTGGTCAAGCCTTACCACCAGGACGCTTTGGTCCAACTTATGATGAAGTACTGCTATAGTTCAATTAACAGTGCTGTACATGCACAAAAAGGAGGGCATGCTGGTATATCGGCCTGGTAGGCTAGTTAGCGCAGTCGAGGCGGCAGCTCAATAATAAACAGCATTCTCAAGGAGTATAGGTTATCATTTAATAGTCTAATTTTGTAGTATGTCGGGGTTGTTCAAATAAGCTATGGTGTGCACTGATTGATATTGGGTTGAGTGGTATGGTGTGATGTGGTATGGTGTGCTGTGATATTTAAGCTAAGTTGAGTTAAGTGTGGTGTCCGTGCCATTCCACTCACATCTTAATGAGGCTCTTGAGATATCTCTACTTTTAGACGAGTTAACTACAGGGGTAAAGAACTTAGATATTTATTCCTTACTACTTTAGATAACCCAATACATTCCAAAAGAAATCTCAATCTTGTTATCACTTGTTTTAGAGTATAAATATACGGCGAAGATTGATAAGGGACTTCCATGAAGGATTCCCAGAAGTATATATCAGACCTAGAAACTGCTCAGAATTGTATACCAACTCAATACCAACTTGTCTCGCGTTGAGTATATTTGGGTTAGAGGTCTTTATCCTCCCCCGGGGTACAAGATTAAGTTAAGAGAGTGTTAGGTTAAGTTGGATTGGACTGAGTTTATTGAGCTGAGAGAACGCATTGGTATTGGACTATTGGTCGATGGATAGTAAGTGCTGAATAGGGGGGGTTGCCGTTTGGCAGTCAATAGGCAGTATTGCGCCTCGTGGAGGTTTAGGGGGAGGAGTTTCTGAGGATGAGGATTCTTCTGATTCTTCTGATTCTTCTGAATCCCCGGGTCTAATGAGAATGTGTTTAGTAGTAGCAGAGGTAACAAAGTCCATCCATGTCAATTCAATACTGAGACAATGCTCTGGAGGTTTTCGGAGACTATCACGCTCTTTGAAGTCAAGCCGATATAAGAACTCTAGAAATATCTCCATTCGGTCATTGGCCAATCTGATTCCATTGATGTGTAAATGGCGGGGCTGATAGCGCATGCTGATAATTAAGAGCATAAAACGACCAAGCAGATACAATATATCGCTCTCATTGCAGCTATCAATCGTGACTTTTAAAGTGCTGGGGTAGTAGACCGGGGGAATCTCTGGGCCCTGGGAATTACTCTTGGCAAGGGCATGTAGCTCGTCAGAAAGAGGCATGTTAACTGCCCTATGGACGTAGTGGATATAAAACCCTTGGGATTCAGTGACGTACCGCAGGAAATAGAAGGCTGAATCGGCTTGGCCGTTTTTCTCGGGCAATGGGGGAACCCTGCTATAAATGTCTTCTTCAAACGCAGTGAGTTGTGGGTGTCTTTTGACGTCGACCGCATAATCTATAAAACAATCGTATGACCTGCAATATTCGTGGTTGGCCCAAGTCAATAAACGTGCTATTTCGAGTATGCTAAGCGTTCGATCTAAAGGGAGCAAATAGCTGTCACACAAAACTGGTAGATTTAGCATGCCGTCAATGTAAACATCTAGCGCTGTACGATCGAAGACGGGCTGGTTGATCAGGAGAGAACACATGCTTGTTCTAATCGCAAATCTAGATGCATCTAGATGCGCTACCTCTTGCAAAAAGATGGACAGATCTGCTTTGTGATTGGGAAATTCAATATAGAACTGGGTGCGAGTAGTGTTTATCACTCGAAACAGACCGAAGACAAAGGCTTCAGAGCATTCGAGTAGATACATCTGGTCTATCAAGAGGTTTGGATGGTCTGTATTGGGTTGAAGGGCCTTATCAGAAAACGAGCAGGTTATTCGCTCTAAATAGTTGATCTGGACCCCTTCCATGATTTTTAGCGCTTTAAATAGCAGGTCTACATTCTTGCTTGTCAGATCTCCTAAATCCCACGTGTGCCTATCTGCGACTAGGCCTGCCTGGTCGAATTGGAAATATTGCATAAGATCAGCTAGTGCTTTTAGCGGATCCAAAGTAGGCTGGGAAGTGGTGTTACATGCTTTTTTTCTCTTTGGTATTCGCTTATCTTTGGGTTTGGGTTTGGGTTTGTTTTGAAAACTGTTGCAATGGCTTGATGGCTGGCCATGCTTCATTTGATATGCTTGGTGCTGGGTAACCAGAGACTTAAAACATACACTTAGCGCAATGGTTATCTTACATCTACACTTATCCCTTATCATACTGAGCATCTCAGATAGATAGCTATTAGGCGTGGAAA
>NW_026250609.1:0-9323 GCF_024244095.1 Nematocida homosporus | reverse complement strand
GGGTTTCTTATCTCTGTCTAATTCCTGTATTTTTGTACTTAGAGTGTCTATAACTGCGCCTACACTAGCTACTAGTCCACACACATCTTTAGATGTTCTGTTTCCTACATTTTCTTCCAATTCTTTGGCTAGTTCGAGTATTGTTGTATGGTCTTCCTTTTCCAGGAATTGGTTTAGTTCTGCTTCTTCTTCCTCGGCTTCGTTGTATCGCTCGTATAATGCATTGGAATCATAGTGTTTGGCTAACTCAATGACCTTGATTTCAATCTTGGCTATTTTTTCTTCTATCTCTATCTCTGTTGCTGTTCGTCTGAGTTTGTTTGTCTGCAGTTGTGTTTCTAGAGTGCTACGATCAAACTTAATATCGTTCAATTCTCTCACTTGAGCTATTACATCCTCTATTTTACCAGACCTTATGACACGTATATATTTACCATCAAGACAGCCATTTATGTAGCCTAATAGCTTCCGGGCTATTATCGCGGCACTTTTCTGTATTAGCACTTCTCTAACCACTAGAGATGGCGAGCGATCTATTATACGTTCGTACTCCTTTATAACTGGGTCGAAATAATCGTGGCTAGATTGGTTTAAGTTCTGGCTCATACGCCCTTCTACTTCTACCAATTGATCAAGGTATTGGCGTATGCTTTGGATCTTGCTTGCGAATATTCGCTTCTCTTGGATTATATGCAAGTTAAGCAAAGGTACAATCATATCTACTATTCTATTAGCTTGTTGTATCGCGTGAGCCTCCTCATACACATAATCATCTTCAGAATCACTACTTGCACTACACCAAACACAACACAATACAATAACCAAGCAAACCACTCGATAAACCTGCAAAGAGTATTCATTTAACCTTCTGTTCATTTTACAATTTGCTATCTCACATTTTATTTATAAGCCACAACCGATCAATATCAAAAGTATTCCAGTCGTCCTTTGTAAATTCAGTTTATTGTAAGTACAAACTCCAATACAAACCTCGCCAATCTCCACTTTAAAGTGAGTTATTCACAATGGCATAGTTCTGTAATGTTTATCAGTCTGACCCCAATTGCAGCAAGTGCGAGTAAAAGCTCGAATTAGAAATCACAAGCTCAGATTAGTATTTATATTATGAGTTTGCGAACGATCCCAAGACGACGTACAATAAAGAGAACTTAAGTTATACTAACTCAATACCAATCCGCCCATGTCAAAATCGATCTTTAGTTGAGTATGTTTGATTGAAAGGTATTATTCCTTCTCCGGGACACGACACATCGATTTGTGTTTATCCCGTGTGAAACACACTTCATTACGGGTGGCATAGGGTGAGCACCAAAGGCCTGTGATTGCTACTCAAAAGCGGGTGTAGATGCTTTAAAGGACATACTAGCCTCCACATAACTCATTATTCATCACGACCAACCCAATACTAACCCAAATACCAACCAAATCCTATCTCGCTTCTATAAAACTATCAAAGTTAAGCTTTTATTAGCTAGCCATTAAATGGTTCGTCATCACCGAACAATTCACCTGGACCGCATTGAGACATCAAGGGCATTAGATAACTCAAGCGACGGCCTAATTACTGGGAGGCAGTGTTTTCTTTCGATCTCCTCAAATACCGGCACCCACGTATCGAGATCTTCTTCTATCCAAACCCGAATAGAAGCATTTACAATCTCTATATTAGCTCGAGCTGTTCTAGTTTCCCACATTGTATGATCACACCATCGTATATTGATTTTCAAAGGTTGCGTGACTTGCAGTAAATCTAAGAATGCTTGGACTGCCTTACTTTCTTTGTTGGTTGCTGTTCCCAAAAACTCCAAATGACCTACTTCTTTTGTTATCATTGCCTCCCTCTGATTTGTAGATTCTTGCTTATTTACTGTCTTCAACTGATCGATTCGAGTTTGAGTAGCTATGTCAAAAGTCAAAGTAAGATCGCATGTATTTTTAGTGTCTTCAGTGTTCTCTGAGTTAAAGATAAGCTCCCAGTTTGTGTAGCCCAATGAGGCTGGTCTGCACTCGAGTTTTGTCAAGGTGTAATTAGCTCTGCCCTCAGATTCGTTAATTATCCCAAACGCTTTTAAAATAGCGACTAGTCTGGAGCTGTTTCGGCTCGACTCATCATCGGATGATCTACTATCTGTGCTTGCAGAACTACATAAATGCAGATTGTCTACTTCTTGCTGAATGGCATCTGTATTGTCATCTACACCAGCCAATTCCATGATAAACATAGCCATAACCCAACCTAACTGCAACCATATGCAGTTTAGTTTCACGTTCAACATTTCTTTTTCTATCTCTAAACAGTACTAAATTTCACAAGCAACCATCAAAATGACAATACTAAGTCAATGCAGGTGTCTTGCTTTTATATCCATTTAGCGGCGTGTTTTAGATTAATAGTGTGTATCCCTTTCTATACTTAGTTCTAGCTTAGTAGAGTGGTATGGACTAAGTTAAGTTAGTGGTGAGTGTGTGTCGAATTGGTGGTGAAAAGACGGCCTTCTTGATCCAGCTGTGGTGTCGTTACATAACCACTACTCCGTCCTCACACCAAATCGTCTGTTCATTGACTGATCGCGCACGTAATGGGTTATTATTGGGTTGGTAGAGAATTTGAATCATATTCAAAATTTAACCCAATCTAACCCAGTAGTAGCCGAATTATTAAAATTTGAGTATGACGTCATATCATCGTCTCCAATAAATATCTAAGTTCTTTGCCCTGCTAATTAATGCGTTTAAAAGTAGAGATATCTCGAGATTCTCATTAAGATGTGTGGGGGTGGCTCAGACACGACATAACCCAATAATAGCTTTGCTTCTCAAACCCATCATAGATCAACATTTCATTTTTAAAATAACCACGTGGTATCTGGCTATCTCTAATTTTCTTTACAAGCCAAATGAAACTATCTCTACTTATGAAAACACTCTCATATCTATACGTTCAGAATAATTCAATCCACTCTTTCAAATGCCCAAGCACTCACCAACACGCTTCTAGAATGGCTATCCCGACCACAAACAAATCCGCTACTAACCCAACAAGACGTTGCACTCACTGGGCTCTGACCACCATGCTAGTGCTTTTGAATTGCGTGCACGTGGCTAGTCGCACTGGCTTGGAAGATCCGCCGAAATTGCCCACCGCAAATGAGATACATAAGGTTCTAGTATCTATTGGGTTTACTAATGACTTTGGTCCCCAAGATCTAAAGGTCGAAGCCTACACCCCCCACCAGCCATTAGAGTCCGCTCCAGATACTAATACCAACCCAATATCGGCTCAGCTTGATTCCACACAAAATAAGACACCCAGTTATGTAATACATACTTCGTTACGGCGAATTACATTTCATCTACCAACCTATCCCGATGCCACTAGAGCCCAGGCGGCTTTGGAGGAATTAAGAAAGATTGCTGTGCTTAAGACTTGCTATGCCACAGTTGAGTTTTCCGGCTACAACCCAATACTAACCCAATACAACATGCTGATTTTGTGCCGAGTTGTTAATATGCTTAGTTGTGAGCGGATATGTTTTTGGTTTGCTGGTTGCCAAATGCTAGATGGCTATACTGATGGTTTAAATGTGAATGAATGCCAAGCCGAGGCGCAAAAGACAGTTGAACATGCTGGTCGTCCAGAAATTCACCTGACTATTGTGCCAAGTTGGCAGGCCTTGCCGTTTGAGAAGTTTATGCTTATCAATCTTGTTGTTCTGCGTCCTATCTTAACTCTCAAATTGAATTATAGCCACATCGCAAAGTTCTCTACTTATCTTGAAAGCATTCCTTTTCAAGATAGATATACTCTCAAAATCAACTGGACCCCTGGACCGAAAGGATGTTTTGACTTGGAAGCTCTGCGATTCTCGCATCACAATTGTAAGATGATTGAAATTAAGATTCAAAAACCGAGTAAGTTAGATCAACTTACTTTGAAAAATCTACCTGATAAAGACCCACCAATAGCTCTAATGGCAGATTGGAGCGATATCCGACGCATTGCAATGGTTAACGACTCCCCAACCAAGGTTCATACCATTATAACTAATTGGGATGGCCCATACACGATCCAGGAAATGAAAACTGCCTATACATTGCCAAAAAGACCTAAGGCCGGCCTCATTGCTACTAAAATGATTATCAACGCGGGAAGGGGATCTCCATGCGCTCCGCACACTGACTGCCAAGTCATCTATATAAAGACCTTGCGGAAGCATGGCATTTCCGTTGAATGTCTTGAGCTCAATTATGCGAATGGGCGACAAGACTTTCATAGCGCTCTAAATTGGCTCAGCAGGATTAATACCAGCTCTGAAGAATTAATCGGTTGGAATGACAGGTTGCCTGAATGCCGTGGCCATGCACTCAGCAACCCGTTGTGGTGGCATGTGGCCCCACTCAACATTCAGCTTGACAAGATATCTAATTGGTGGACGGATTATTCATATAGCTGCCAGCACATACGCTATACAACCATTAACATTTGTGGTGCTAAGAAGCCAGCCGCCAACCAGCTTAGCTTATGTATCGAAGCTCTAGATTGGTTTAAAAACATCACTGCCCATGAACTTTGTATCTCAAATGTGCGTACGGATGAAGCCTGCTCGGAGCTGGAAGAATTAGAGACTCTGCTCAATAGATACCCCAAATATCATATCAACCTCAATAAGTTGGTGCTAGATAAGGTTGATCTGCGTCTTGTTTATCGAATGCTATATCAATGTTTGTTTGCTTGCCAGACAGAGATACATATCATAAATCACAACCTCCCTAATCTTGCTGTTGCGAAAGTCCTTGCTCATAACGAGACTCGTAATATCACTAAACTCGTGATTGTTGGTCTTAACAACTTAATTGAGGCTAGTCCGGATAGCCAGGAAAATACGACTGAAGGGTTCTCACTGTTTAACTATGTAAAGGACTATGAAGGAATGAAAACCCCTCAAGAACTTGGCTTACATAAATTGTTCTTGCAGCAAGGCTACCTTGACCCACATATTCCCACTTTGCAGGATATCAAGGCCTTTGGTGTTCAAGTTATGCCCAATCTAGCTGAGCAATACAACGCAATGGTTCAATTCGGTCAACCTTCTTTGATACATGATAAAGAGCTTACTTACTACAGCAATACCCTTGAGGCCTTAGAGACCAGCTTTACCGATCATCCTATTGCTACCAGAGACCAGGACAATTCCGTTAAGAAGCTGTTCTTGTGCATCAGTGACAAACCATTCTTAACTAATGCTGATGTGATTAGTATTATCCGTTGGGTGGCCTGCCGATTTAAGAAGCTAGTTGTTTTATGGCTGGCAAACCTTAAGTTGACAGACAATGAGAGGGAGACCATAACTTCGTGTGAGTATATGATCATTGGCCTACCTTTACTCAAATCCATCCATTTAGAAGACCCCACCGCCGACACTGGCTCAATTAATCTACTATTTCGGCCCTATGATAATAATATACTGCCAATAAGCCCTGATTCAGAAGCTAGCTTCACCGCATTATCATACAAACTTCTATCGCTTCTTTACGCCTACTGCAACAACATTCAGGATCTCATACCCAACTACAATGAAATCAACATGGCATCTCTTAAAATGATCATAGAAAAGCTTCATTATTATAAAACAAACGGCTGGCTTCTGGACTGCCCGATCTGTTTCAGCGAACTGTGTGCCCAGCCAATGCTAATAAGGCAAGATATGGGCCCCGCTTCATATTGCAACGGCAATGCTATTGCGGCGTGTTTTCTCAAGTGTGGGCATCCGATCTGCATTGAGTGTGCAAGTACAATGGAAAGCGATCAAGCGGAAACAGCCCAAGACAAACGTTGTTCTTGTTGCAATCGGACAGGCATCTTTGAAGCCTTTAAACAGCTAATGTGTACTTCATCCTCGACATGTAACTTTCTTAATGATCAAACCAACGGCTTTACTGCTAATCCCGACGATCCTAGTCCCACACCATGGACTGATGGCAACTACTACTTCTACAAACCCTACGAAACGATGAGTACTCTAACTCAAAACCTTTCTAATGAAATCAATACCAACCCCGCCCATTTAACTCAAATTGTCGACCCCAATACTAATCCCAGACTAACCCAATAAACAACCCAATTGATCTTTAACTCTATTTATTGCCGATGACTCAATGACTCAATGGTGTTTAAACCATCTAAATATATCCAACTCAAACCCAATTTACTAATTCAGTGGGTTGGTTTAACCATAGAGTTTATTGATAGAAATACAGTAAGTATATCTCTTTGTTTACCTGTCTAACTTTTCCTTTGTTTTTCCAACCTATCTAACTCAACTCAACTTATCTTAACTCAACACAATGTCATATTCTAAAACTAAAACAGAACCCTTCTCATTTCAAAACTACTCACTTGGAATTGTAATTTTGATATTGCTTTTATTCTCTATTTGAATCTAAGAAGGTAAAACAACTGAATACTATTTTAGACTTTATGATCCAATCTAGATACAATCCCCTAAATAAGTTTCTTTGTTCACTATGGTCAAAAGATCGTGCTTGGATATGAATCAACGTGTGACCATCAGTCATACAACAAGAATAGCTGCTACTGTAGCATTCAATATGCGATATTCTTTGCTAGTAAAGAATATGGGCCCTTGAATTATATCAGTTGCCTTGCAGTATGTTTCACAGGAGATAAACACGAGCCAACATATCTTTATTCTTCATCAGCAGTGCTAAGAGTAAGAGTTAATCAAAATGGGTTGGAGATCGGTAGAGTACAATTCCAAACTATAAATACAGAATGCAATCAGTTTAAGAAGAAGACACCAACTTGATGTTATAACAGGGAAGATTGGGTTAGGTGTTATACGTCATAGCCCATTGATACTTTATTCATAAATCTCAACACTGACCTAATACTAGCCGGTCTGATTATGTCTTGGTAGACACTATTATTGATCGAAGACAGCGGGTGGCCACCCTAGGATACGAACGTTAGTGTTGATTTGAGATGCACAAGCTAAATCATGAATTAGTAGTTGGGTTTAGTATTGGGTTAGTAAAGAGAGTAAGCCATCAAGAAGACAGTCCGAATAGATGAGTGAGGCGGGCCCATATCAGGCTGCCTATAGCTACGTGGAACATGGGAGAATTGGGCGGCAGGTTAGTATTGGACGAGGAGGCCGGTAATGACTTAGTGGCTAGATATTCTACACACTTGTGAATAGAGCTGGATGACGTGCTTTTTGCTAATTCTGGCGCAAGCTTCTCTTGCAATTGCTTGGCCCTACTCAGTGTGAACAAAAGATGAATTGATACCATTTTCATATCATCAGCCCATTGCTTAATTTGATCGAGGGAAAATTCAAAGGATCTATACTGGGCAGACAGATCATTAAGGAGCTCATTCAGCCGATGTCTAAGGTCAGTTGTTTGAAAATTGTTGTAATACCACCACCCTAAGTGACGAACACGCGACAACTGTTTATATATCGTTTTGGCTGCTTCATCCGCTGGCACGTTTCTTATGAGATCAACCACGTTTAGTTTCAAGATAGCATCTATTTCGTTCTTATGTTCACTGCTGATTGTGCCATTGACATAACGGCCCCAACGTTCCTTGGAAATGTTTAAAAAGCTAGAGGCCATTAGCTGTATCCTTAGTACATCGTACAAGAAGTATCTAAGCTGGTGCTCTAAACAATCGTTTGTTCCGTATGTCGATTCATCTTTGATCGCCGTCTTCCAAGCTTCAACCGCATTTTTGATCTCATCCTCAGTAATGTTTAACGCCTCGAACGGATTAGAATAAGCCAACCACTTCGAGTAATCCTTAAGAATAACCTTTTTAAGTAGTTTGTACTTAGCATCAGCTGTCTCATAACTCCTGTGTCTAAACAAAGAGACGATATCCGCCCCCGTAGTGCTTTTAGTTACGGCTTTTAGTTGTTCATGATACTCATAAGCCATGTCATAGCGCTTCTGAAACTTCGCTATAGTCATAGCTAATGCATATGATAGAGAATCCTTTTCAATATCGAAAGGGCACTCCTTACTCCTCGGTTGCTTAATTATGTAGCAAACAGATAACATTTGAAGAAGTGTGTTTGCTTCCGACTCACATAGCAGTCCGGATGCCAGTAAATCATCCCAATGCGTTAGATGCTGTTTGGGTATATCGTCATCATTAAGTATATCATTGTTCTTATAGTCCATTCTTATGCAGTCGGGATTGGCACTATATCTAAGGCGATCTTGAAAAAGCCTGAAACCGTCTCTAGTGTAAGCACATCCGTCCCGCCGTTCTGGCGCGGTTACATTATCTGCACTAGTCATGTCACTACCCCAGCCCAGCAACCAAGCCAGCCCAACTCCTAATACTTCAAAGGATAATTTCATACCTTTCTCTTCTTCCCTAAATATATACCTTCTACTTCGATCAAAATTGATCTATGACCCATGTCCTAACATCATACTAACCCAATACTAACACGTAATTTCAATAGAATCTGAATTCCTTAACTAATTTATTTTGCATATATTATCTACATTTGATATGACGTCATGCTCTTAATAACTGTGGCACGCCGAGTATGAAGCTCGCCCAGTTTGAAATACAAAAGCCCTCAGCATGTGAGACTTGGAGATTATCTTTATTGAGCCAAAGTACCAAATGAGTCTCTTTTCTGTCTCTAGGACCAGGAATACAACCTTTCATCCCTAAGGGTAGATTTAGAAGCGGATGGTGCTATAGTTTATTCTACTATATTTGCTCGAGAGTTTTAGATAAGCTTTTATAGATTAGATGGTGTTAGTGTTTGGTTGGGTTGGATATGGCTCATTGGCCAATGCCTACTCTATTAAAGACCTTCCTTGAGACGAGTATCGATGCGATTTGTTAAATAAATGTGGTTGTGTGTGAGGATGACGTCATATTGAATTGTAGGGTAGATATGTAAAACTAAATTAGTCAAAGCAGATTGACTCTATTAAAGTTGCAAGGCGTAGTTAGCTGGCAAAACATCAGGTAGATCTTATGGGAGCTAAGTAGTGGTCGTATTGGTTTGGTATTGGTTTGGTATTGAATAGACATACTTAGAAAGTAAGTCTTTTTGATATTCTAGTAATTTAGAGAATTTGCTTGGCTAAGACTAGAATATTTTTGATATTGATATACTATAGTCTATAAATAAAAACATAAGATAGCAAATTGCAAAATGAACAGAAGGTTAAATGGATACTCTTTGAATGTTTATCAAGTAGTTTGCTTGGTTGTTGGATTGTGTTGTGTCTGGTGTAGTTCTGATGAG